>NC_057795.1:341936524-341945196 GCF_018294505.1 Triticum aestivum
TTGTTAATCTGGGCAGATCGTCAACTTGTTTGCGATTTCGCCGATGCTACCGTTAGTGTTCCATGCATGCTATGCCTTCGTTCTTGCCATGTGTAGCTAGCACTTTGTGCCTTCTTGCTGGTTATATGCTTTCCTTGCCATGACTTGCACCGTAGTGAGTGCATCGAGCTCGTTTACATGCCTTCGTGAGTTAAATTTCAGCATGTCTCAGTTTTTCACTAAGTCTGAAAACTGATTGTGTTCGAGCGATGTTCGTGAGCTCGGTAGAGTATTTTGTGAACCCTTTTGGCCCCAGATCACTTTGGGTGTTTTATTAAGCTTGTTGAGTAGATCCATGCCATGTTCTTACTTGTCATGTTCAGGTTTTCTATCATGTTGTTTTGCTGCTCCGAAGAGAGCATCGTGATCTGAAATTTCAGACTAGTGTTAATTTCACTAAGTCTGAAATCTGTTTTGCATTTGCGTTTTAGCCATGCTTGTTTGAACCTCCTAATGGATGAATTTGCCTATGGCTCAGTGCTAGTGTTTTGTCAACCATCTTGTGTACATCACTGCCATGTATTTTGTTTTCATGTTTGGTGGCTGTAGCATGTTCATTTCGTTGCATTTAGATGCCTACTTGCTGTAATCGCAGACCGGTGCCATATCTTAAAACGCTCGCCATTTCCAAACCGTAATTCCGATTCCTATGATCTTTATATCGTTTTCAAGCGATTTCATCCCCTCTATCCAGTGGCACACTTGGTTTTCCAAGTTGATGCCAGGTTCATGCTTTTCCTGTCATATCTTGCATTTTGCATCCCGCATCGCATCCCGCATAGCATATCGTCATTTCATCATATTGCTTGGTCTTGCCCGTGGTTGATTGTATCCTTGTTGCTTGTTTGTCTTGTTGGGTAGAGCCGGGAGACGAGTTCGCTACCGAGGAGCCCGTTGAGTTTGCTTGTGAGGATCCAGTCAACTCTGACAACTGTGCAGGCAAGATGATCATACCCTCGAAATCACTACTATCTTTGCTATGCTAGTTTGCCCGCTCTTTTGCTTTGCCAATGCTACGATGCCTACCATTTGCTTGTCAGCCTCCCAATTGCCATGTTGAACCTCTAACCCACCATTGTCCTAGCAAACCATTGATTGGCTATGTTACCGCCTTGCTCAGCCCTTCTTATAGCGTTGTTAGTTGCAGGTGAAGGTTGGAGCTGATCCTTGTTGGATCATTTACTTTCTTGTTGGGATATCATGATATTGCTATGTTCTCTTATTGCATCTATATACTTGGTAAAGGGTGGAAGGCTCGGCCTCTCGCCTAGTGTTTTGTTCCACTCTTGCCGCCCTAGTTTCCGTCATATCGGTGTTATGTTCCCGGATTGTTGCGTCCCTTACGCGGTTGGGTTATAATGGGAACCCCTTGATAGTTCGCCTTGATTAAAGCTTTTCCAGCAATGCCCAACATTGGTTTTACCATTTGCCACCTAGCCTCTTTTCCCTTGGGTTTCCGGAGCCCGAAGGTCATCTTATTTTAACCCCCCCGGGCCAGTGCTCCTCTGAGCGTTGGTCCAAACTAGAGTCCTGTGCAGCGCCCCCTCGGGGAAACTCGAGGTTTGGTTTTAGTTGTATGGAGCGCTCATCTGAGTGTGCCCTGAGAAAGAGATATGTGCAGCTCCTATCGGGATTTGTCGGCACATTCGGGCGGTGTTGCTGGTCTTGTTTTAACCTGTCGAATTGTCTTGTTGTACCGGGTTGCCGAGTCTGATCGGTGTGTCTCGGGTGGAGGTCTATTCCTTCGTTGACCGTGAGAGCTTGTTATGGGCTAAGTTGGGACTCCCCTGCAGGGATTGAATTTTCGAAAGCCGTGCCCGCGGTTATGGGCGGATGGGAATTTGTTAATGTCCGGTTGTAGATGACTTGATCTAAACTTAATTAAAATGAATCAACCGTGTGTGTTACCGTGATGGCCCCTTCTCGGCGGAGTCCGGGAAGTGGACACGGTGTTGGAGTTATGCTTGCGCAGGATGTTCCTTTAGCTTCTCGCTCGTGCTTCGCCTTCTCTTCTCGCTCTCTTTTGCGTTTAAGTTAGCCACCACATATGTTAGTCGCTTGCTGCAGCTCCACATATATTTGCCTTATCCATTCCTATGAGCTTAAATAGTCTTGATCGCGTGGGTGTGAGATTGCTGAGTCCCTGTGGCTCACAGATGCTACAACTCCAGATGCAGGTCCAGGTGATTCTGCTCCAGTTGACGATTACGAGCTCAGGTGGGAGTTCGACGAGGACTCTCAGCGATACTATGTGTCTTTTCCGGATGATCAATAGTGGTGCCTAGTTGGGGTTATCGATTCAGGACCTTGTCGCATGTTGGGGGTCTTTTCTATTTTGGCACCGCAGTCGGGCCATGAGTGATTTGTTTGATGGATGTTATTTATGTACTCTGATGTGACATGGCGAGTGTAAGCCAACTATGTTATCTCCCCCTTTTATTATATATTACATGGGATGTTGTAATGATTGCCTGACTTGCGACATTGCTTTCAATGCGGTTATGCCTCTAAGTCGTGCCTCGACACGTGGGAGCTATAGCCGCATCGAGGGCGTTACAAGTTGGTAATCAGAGCCTTCCCCGACCTTAGGAGCCCCATTGCTTGATCGTTTTTAGCAGCCGAGTTGTGTCTAGAAAAATGTTTTGAGTCCTTAGGAATTATATATCGGAGAGCTTAGGAATTCTTTTTACTTCCCAGTCTCCTCATCGCTCTGGTAAGGCATCCTGGCGTAGAGTTTTGACTCTTCTCTTCTCAAATTTCACTAAAAAAAAATTTAGGTTCACGCGAGTATCTTGGTTTTGTTCCGATGGTTTTGTGACGAGAACATTGTTCTTGGTGCCTCCTGTCTTTAGGGGTTGTGGCAGTGTCCCGGGGAGTTGAGCTCCGAGGTGTTGTCGTCACAATTTTATCGTTGCAATTCTGGTATACTTGAGATATGTTCGCCGACATCGAAAATCTCTTTTATGCAGTTCGTTGGTGAGATAACCTCGACGCCACCCAGTACTGGGGCGGGAGTTCGGGAGTATCGCCATAACTTGTATAACGGATGCTTTTCGAAGGTTGAGGTAGATGGTTTCCGAAGTTTTCTTGGTTATGTGTTGAAGGATGGATACAGCTGGATGTAGGATTTGCTAGTTTGGGTGAGATATTGTGCTTCCCCTGTATCCCCAACACCTGATTGCATAACCGGAAAGGTTCGGGAGTTTCATAGGTGGGAATTCTAGTAGCTCTAGTTCTTCTTCCACGGATATTGGTTTGAGATTGGGATTTCTTACCGATTATTCGTTCTTGATCCGTACCTTGTTGATTTATTTCTCTACCTTAATTCTTCGTGGCTTCTCAGTTTATGGATATGTGACCATTTGAGGAGGAATGCATTCGTTCATTTTGTTCGGATGTGAAGACTATATGTTGCAATTTTCATTCCGTTGGATTCAGCTTCTATATTGTTGTCTATCTATGTGCTAATGGTGGTCAACCTCTTCAGGATGGCTCCTCCAACGCGCACGACTCCGAATCCTGATCCGCCTCCACCTCCGCCTCCTCCGGAAGCATGGCAAGCTGTGATGGCCGCTACTAATGCAAACACACAGTTGATCATGCAAATCCTTCAAGAGCGCAATCAAGGCAGTCAAGGGAATCAAGGCCATAATCAGCACCACTTTGCTACTCTAAACCAGTTCCTTGCTAATGGCCCAAAGACGTTCAGCGGTTGTGTTGAGGCTACCGATGCTGACGATTGGCTAGTGGATCTGGGCAAGCATTTTGAATGCAGCAACGTCAGGCCTGAAGATTTCGTCAAGTTCGCTTCTTTCCAGCTCAAAGATCAGGCTGCAGAATGGTTCCAGCAGTACAAGGATTCCAGAGGTGGACGTCTGATCACTTGGGACGATTTCCGTCAAGATTTCCGCGCTCATCACATCCCTCAAAGTGTGGTTGAGAGTAAGCGTCAGGAATTCCGCAATCTGAAGCAAGGCTCTTTGTCTGTCTATGACTACAACAAGTTGTTCCAGAAGCTCGCCCGTTTTGCCAAGCAGGATGTTCCTGATGAGAAGAGTATGATCTATCAGTTCAGGGGTGGTCTTCGTGAGGAAATTCAGCTCGCTCTTGTCCTCTTTGAGCCGTTGAGATACGATGAGTTCTACAACATGGCACTGAAGCAAGAGGCTGCTCAGATGAGATGTGATGCTTCCAGGAAGCGTGCCAGAGATGTTACTCCGTCTTCCTCTACTCAAGTGGTCAAGCAGCAGAAGTATTGGCTTCCTCCTCCTCCGTTCCTTCAGCCGTATCAGCAGAAGAGCAAAGGTGGCAGTGGTTTCTCCCACCCACCCAACCCAGGCTTTCAGAACAAGTCTTCATCTCAAGCTCCAAGATCGAGTGCTCCGTATCACCGTCCGCTTTCAGAGGTCACGTGCAACAAGTGCCAACAGAAGGGTCACTATGCCAACAAGTGTACCAACCAGAGGCGTCTTCCTCCTCCTCCTCCTGTCAGATCGGCAAGTACAGCTGTGGTCAAGCACAATCCCAAGCACGCCAAGGTCAATATGGTGAATGCAGCTCAGGCAGAGGATTCTTCAGATGTGATCATGGGTAACCTTCTTGTTAACGATGTTCCTGCAAAAGTTCTTTTTGACACAGGTGCATCGCATTGCTTTATTTCCAAACCTTTTGCATCAAAGTATGAGTGTGATTATCAGTATATGCAAAGTTCCTTGCAAATTGTGTCACCAGGCAAGCAGATGACAGCTAACACCTGCGTCCCTGAGGTTACTATCACATTGGGTGACTACAAGTTCCTTTCTTCCCCAATTGTTCTTGGTAACTCGGATATTGATCTTATTCTCAGAATGGATTGGCTTTCTAAGCACAAGGCACATCTTGACTGTGCTGCCAGGCAGATTCAATTGACTCATTCGTCTGAGGATGTCATTGTCTTTGCCGCTCGGGATAATTCCATCCGGTTGTTTTCTCTCAATGAGAAGGGTGAATTGGATGCTATTTCGCAAATTCCTGTCGTTTGCGAATATCAAGACGTCTTTCCAGAAGAACTTCCAGGGATGCCTCCAAACCGGCCGGTTGAATTTGTTATTGAACTTGAGCCCGGTACGGAACCTGTGTGCAAACGTCCTTACAAGCTCGGCCCCGAAGAGTTGAAGGAGTTGAAGAAACAACTCGATGAGCAAGAAAGATTGGGTCTCATTCGGCCTAGTACTTCTCCGTGGGGTTGTGGTGTTCTTTTTGTGAAGAAGAAGGATGGATCGAGTCGACTTTGTGTTGATTACCGTCCAGTAAACAAGAAGACCATCAAGAACAAATACCCACTTCCCAACATCAATGAGTTGTTCGAACAACTCAAGGGTGCTCAAGTATTCTCCAAGCTTGATCTCCGTATGGGTTATCATCAGATTCGTATTCGTGAGCAAGATATTCCCAAGACGGCGTTCAGAACAAGCTTTGGTTCATATGAATACACCGTCATGTCTTTTGGCCTCGCCAACGCTCCTCCGACGTTCTCTCGCATGATGAACTTCATCTTCAACCCCTACACCAATGAATTCGTTTTGGTCTATCTCGACGACATTCTGGTTTTCTCGAAGAACAAGGAAGATCATGCCAAGCACTTGCGTCTGGTACTTGACAAGCTCAGAGAACATCAGTTCTACGCCAAGTTCTCCAAGTGTGAATTTTGGCTCGATGAGGTTCTTTATCTTGGTCATATCATCTCTGCCAAGGGCATTTCCGTGAACCCTGAGAAGGTGTCTGCAATTGTGAATTGGGAACCTCCTCAGAACGTGAAGCAACTCCGCAGTTTCCTCGGTCTCGCAAGCTATTGCAGAAGATTCGTTGAAAACTTTTCTAAGATCGCCAAGCCTCTCTCAAATCTTCTTCAGAAGCACGTCAAGTACGTTTGGTCTCCGGAGTGTGATATTGCTTTCAACTCTTTGAAAGAGAAATTGATCACTGCTCCAGTTCTGACTCCACCTGATGAAACCAAGCCGTACGAGGTCTTTTGTGATGCCTCTCTCCAAGGTCTCGGTGCTGTACTGATGCAAGAGAAGAAAGTTGTTGCTTATACCTCTCGCCAGTTGAAACCTAATGAGAAGAACTACCCCACTCATGATCTCGAGTTGGCGGCAGTTGTACACGCTTTGTTGACTTGGAGACATCTTCTATTGGGAAGGAAAGTGGACATTTTCACTGATCACAAGAGTCTCAAGTACATCTTCACTCAGCCTAATCTCAACCTCAGGCAGACTCGATGAGTCGAAATGATTCAAGAGTACAATCCGAGTATCGAGTATACTCCAGGCAAGGCTAATGTGATTGCTGACGCTTTGAGCAGAAAAGCATATTGCAACAGTCTCATTCTCAAGCCTTTTCAACCCGAGCTTTGTGAAGCTTTCCGCAAACTGAATCTGCAAGTTGTTCCTCAAGGTTTCCTCACCAACCTTCAAGTCTCTCCTACCTTGGAAGACCAGATTCGCCAAGCCCAACTTCTGGATGCTATGGTGAAAAAGGTGAAGATTGGTATTGCAAAGAGTCAGTCCAAGTACAAGTGCTTCCGACTTGATGACAAGGACACTCTCTTCTTCGAGGATCGAATTGTTGTGCCCAAAGGTGAACTCCGTAAGGTGATCATGAACGAGGCTCACAACTCTCTCCTCTCCATCCACCCTGGTAGTACGAAGATGTATCAGGACCTCAAGCAAGCTTATTGGTGGACTCGAATGAAGCGCGAGATCGCTCAATTCGTGAATGAATGTGATGTCTGCAGAAGAGTGAAGGCAGAACACCAAAGGCCAGCTGGTCTCCTCCAACCTCTTGCCATTCCAGAATGGAAGTTTGACCACATTGAAATGGACTTTGTGACTGGGTTTCCAAAGTCCAAGCGTGGCAATGATGCTATATTTGTTGTCATCGACAAGCTCACCAAAGTGGCTCATTTCCTGCCTATCAAAGAGTCAATCACTGCAGCTCAATTGGCGGAACTCTATACCTCTCGCATTGTCTCTCTGCATGGTATTCCTCAAGTGATATCTTCAGACCGTGGCAGCATCTTTACCTCCAAGTTTTGGGATTCTTTTCAGAAAGCCATGGGCACCAACATCCGCTTCAGCACAGCTTTCCATCCTCAAACAAGCGGTCAAGTCGAGCGTGTCAACCAAATTCTTGAAGATATGCTCAGGGCTTGTGTGATCTCCTTCGGCATGAAGTGGGAGGATTGTCTTCCTTATGCTGAATTCTCATACAACAACAGCTTTCAAGCAAGTTCGGGCAAGGCCCCCTTTGAAATTCTGTATGGCAGGAAGTGCCGTACCCCTCTCAACTGGTCTGAAACCGGTGAACGTCAGCTGCTGGGTAATGACTTAATCACAGAAGCAGAAGAGATGTGCAAAGTCATTCGTGATAACCTCAAAGCAGCCCAGTCCCGCCAGAAGAGCTACTATGATAGTAAGCACCGTGAATTAGCTTTCGAGATCGGAGATCATGTTTACCTCCGCGTCTCTCCCATGAAAGGTACTCGTCGCTTCGGTATCAAAGGGAAGCTTGCCCCTAGATACGTGGGACCTTTCAAGATTGTCAGCAAGAGAGGCGACCTCGCCTATCAACTCGAGCTTCCTTCAAACTTTGCAAATGTTCATGATGTGTTCCATGTCTCTCAGCTTCGAAAGTGCTTCAAGACTCCTGACCGCACCGTCAACTTCGAGGACATTGAGCTCCAAGAAGATCTCTCCTATCGTGAGCACCCAGTTGCTATTCTCGAAGAGACTGAACGCATGACTCGCAACAAGTCAATCAAATTTCTCAAAGTCAAGTGGTCACACCATTCTGACCGTGAAGCTACCTGGGAACGCGAGGATCACCTCTGTTCTGAGTACCCGGAGTTCTTTCAGTCCTAGATCTCGGGGCGAGATCTTTTCGTAGTGGTGGAGTGTTGTAACGCCCCAGATATACTTTCCATATTTGTATCCAACTCTTGCCGTCCCTGGCGCTAAGTTATATTTATTTCTCGGGTTTGGGTCTTTGTCTCCGTGTGTTGTTTTTCTTTTCGTGCATCTCTTATCATGTCATCACGTGCATTGCATTTGCATACATGTTCATCTCATGCATTCGATCATTTTCCCCGTTGTCCGTTTTGCATTCCGACGCTTCGTTCTCCTCCGGTGGTCATTTCTAGTCTTCTTTCGTGTGTGGGGTTAAACATTTCCGGATTGAACCGAGACTTGCCAAGCGGCCTTGGTTTACTACCGGTAGACCGCCTGTCAAGTTTCGGGTCATTTGGACTTCGTTTGATACTCCAACGGTTAACCGAGGGACCGAAAAGGCCCCGTGTGTGTTGCAGCCCAACACCCCCAAATTTGGCCAAACCCACCAAACTCTGCTCCATGTCCTAGAGCGTTCGATCACGATCGTGTGGGCGAAAGCCGCACCTCATTTGGACTCTCCTAGCTCCCTCTATGCCTATATATACACCCCTCCGTTTTCGGATCTCTCCCTCTCCCCGAAACCCTAAAAAAACATCCCCGCCAGATCCGCGCCGACGGACGTGTCCGGGCGAGCCGGACAACGTCCGCCGCCGCGCCCAGCCAGCCGCCAGCCGCCACGTGGCCTCCTGCCACCGCGCCCGCGCC
>NC_057795.1:341945441-341945661 GCF_018294505.1 Triticum aestivum
CGCACCTCATTTGGACTCTCCTAGCTCCCTCTATGCCTATATATACACCCCTCCGTTTTCGGATCTCTCCCTCTCCCCGAAACCCTAAAAAAAAACATCCCCGCCAGATCCGCGCCGACGGACGTGTCCGGGCGAGCCGGACAACGTCCGCCGCCGCGCCCAGCCAGCCGCCAGCCGCCACGTGGCCTCCTGCCACCGCGCCCGCGCCCACATCGCCGGC
>NC_057795.1:341950510-341963902 GCF_018294505.1 Triticum aestivum
CGCGGTGGCCGCCCCGACCACCACCGCGGCCCCGCACGACGCTCGCCCCACTCCTCCCTGCCGCTCCGGCCGCTGTCGGCCCCGTCCACCGCTCGGTCGCCTCGCCGGCGCCGCTCGCAGCCCGGCCAACCTCACTGTGGCTGCGGCCCCTCCGGCCGTCGTCGTGGCCTCGGCCTCCCCCGCTGCGCCCCATTCGGGCGCTCAACTACGCCTCTCCCCGTTCGCCCGCCCCGGTTGGGCTGGGTCCCTGACCAGTGGGGTCGGCCCCACTGTTAAAACGAAAATGAAAAAAAAAGGGGAAAACTAAATATTAAAAATAATAATTAAAATATTAATTAATTAATTAATTAATTAGAGAATTAATTAACTTAATTAAATCAGATTAGATTTAACCTAATCACTAATTAAAGCTAATTAACCACTGTTAATTAAATCTGATTAGGTTAATTAGATAACAGGGAATGACATGCGGGACCCACCTGTCAGGGTTGACTCAGTCAACCCTGTTGACTGCTGACGTCAGCATGACATCATGCTGACGTCATAAATACATTTTTTTCGAATTAATTAATTAATTAATTAAATTCCGGAAATTAATAAAATCTTTTAAAAATCATATCTTTTAATCCGTAACTCGGATTAAAATATTTTCAACATGAAAGTTGCTCAGAACGACGAGACGAATCCGGATACGCAGTCCGTTCGTCAGCCACACACCCCTAACCTATCGAACCTGCAACTTTTCCCCTCCGGCTCCTCTGCCCGAAAACCCTAAACACCGGGGATACTTTCCCGGATGTTTCCCCCTTAACCAGTACCTCCTCGTACCACGTTAGGGCACGCCTAGCATCGCTTCTTGACATGTCATGCATCGATATGCATCTGTTTACCTTGTATTCATTGTTTCTTCCCCCTCTTCTCTCCGGTAGACTACGAGACCGACGCTGCTGCTGGCCAGTTCGACTACGGTGTTGACGACCCCTCTCTCTTGCCAGAGCAACCAGGCAAGCCCCCCCCCTTGATCACCAGATATCGCCTATTCTTCTCTATACTGCTTGCATTAGAGTAGTGTAGCTTGTTACTGCTTTCCGTTGATCCTTCTGATGCATAGCCTGACATTGTTGCTACACCTGTTGATACCTTACCTCCAATCCTAAATGCTTAGTATAGGATGCTAGTTTATCATCATTGGCCCTACATTCTTGTCAGTCTGCCTTGCTATACTATCGGGCCGTGATCACTTGGGAGGTGATCACGGGTATATACTATACATACATACATACTATATAGATGGTGACTAAAGTCGGGTCAGCTCATTGAGTACCCGAAAGTGATTCTGACGAGGGGGCTGAAAGGACAGGTGGCTCCATCCCGGTAGAGATGGGCCTGGGTTCCCGACGGCCCCCCGACTGTTACTTTGTGGCGGAGCGGCAGGGCAGGTTGAGACCACCTAGGAGACAGGTGGGCCTGGCCCTGTTCGGCGTTCGCGGATACTTAACACGCTTAACGAGATCTTGGTATTTGATCTGAGTCTGGCTACGAGCCTATACGCACTAACCATCTACGTGGGAGTAGTTATGGGTATCCCGACGTCGTGGTATCAGCCGAAGCACTTCAGACGTCAGCGACGGAGCGGCGCGCGCCGAATTGGACTGGAACGCCACTAGGCTAGGTCTGCTTTCGGCCGCGTACGCAACGTGCAGGTGTGCTATGGGCGATGGGCCCAGACCCCTGTGCGCTTAGGTTTAGACCGGCGTGCTGGCCTCTCTGTTTTGCCTAGGTGGGGCTGCGACGTGTTGATCTTCCGAGGCCGGGCATGACCCAGGAAAGTGTGTCCGGCCAAATGGGATCGAGCGTGTTGGGCTATGTGGTGCACCCCTGCAGGGAAGTTTAATCTATTCGAATAGCCGTGATCTTCGGTAACAGGACGACTTGGAGTTGTACCTTGACCTTATGACAACTAGAACCGGATACTTAATAAAACACACCCTTCCAAGTTCCACAGACAACCCGGTGATCGCTTTTCCGCAGGGCGACGAGGAGAGGATCGCCGGGTAGGATTATGCTATGCGATGCTACTGGAGATGCTGCTTGGAGATACTACTTGGAGATGCTACTTGGAGGACTTCAATCTACTCTCTTCTACGTGCTGCGAGACGGAGGCTGCCAGAAGCGTAGTCTTCGATAAGACTAGCTATCCCCCTCTTATTCTGGCATTCTGCAGTTCAGTCCACCGATATGGCCTCCTTACACATATACCCATGCATATGTAGTGTAGTTCCTTGCTTGCGAGTACTTTGGATGAGTACTCACGGTTGCTTTCTCCCCCCTTTTCCCCCTTTCCTTTCTTTCTGGTTGTCGCAACCAGATGCTGGAGTCCAGGAGCCAGACGCTACCGTCGACGACGACCCCTACTACACCGGAGGTGCCTACTACTACGTGCTGCCCGCTGACGACGACCTGGAGTAGTTTAGGAGGATCCCAGGCAGGAGGCCTGCGCCTCTTTCGATCTGTACCCCAGTTTGTGTTAGCCTTCTTAAGGCAAACTTGTTTAACTTATGTCTGTACTCAGATATTGTTGCTTCCGCTGACTCGTCTATGATCGAGCATTTGTATTCGAGCCCTCGAGGCCCCTGGCTTGTATTATGAAGCTTGTATGACTTATTTATTTGTAGAGTTGTGTTGTGATATCTTCCCGTGAGTCCCTGATCTTGATCGTACACATTTGCGTGTATGATTAGTGTACGATTGAATCGGGGGCGTCACATGGTGCCTAGTTGGGGTTATCGATTCAGGACCTTGTCGCATGTTGGGGGTCTTTTCTATTTTGGCACCGCAGTCGGGCCATGAGTGATTTGTTTGATGGATGTTATTTATGTACTCTGATGTGACGTGGCGAGTGTAAGCCAACTATGTTATCTCCCCCTTTTATTATATATTACATGGGATGTTGTAATGATTGCCTGACTTGCGACATTGCTTTCAATGCGGTTATGCCTCTAAGTCGTGCCTCGACACGTGGGAGCTATAGCCGCATCGAGGGCGTTACAATGGTGTTGTTGTGCGAGTTGCCCAAACGATGGCGATGCACGACCTCTGTTGACGGCTGATATCCTTCTCGAGCTAGCCTCCTTCTTCCTCCGGTCCTCTGATCATGGTTGGGGCTCCAATGCCTCATTGCTTCTGTGTCTGAGCTTTGTTGTTGCTCCTGAGCACCCTTGTATCTTGCCTGTGTTTTTTTCTTCTTCTCCTTTTCTCTTTATTGTGTGGTGTTGTGTTGTATCGTTTGTTGTAAGGGCTTTATTAATATAAAGCAGGACGACAACCTTCTTTCTAGGAAAAAAGGAGCAGGAACGAACGAGCGAGGACGAAATAGATCAAGCTCGTCGGGTACTCGGGTTGGGTCGAGCAAGGTTAATAGAAGATTAGATTATTATTATTTTTTGCAAAAATGCCACAGTGGTATCCATGCCATTTCTCTGTTTATTGAGAAAACAAAGTAATGTGGGGGCAAACGATTAAGCGCCCAACAAATATCGGGCAAATGACCAAACACCCCCGGTATCATGTGAAGCAATTTGTGAGGCATCCTCTGAAAATCTACTGCACATGGATCATGGTTATCCGCAGAGAAATCAATCAATATTCTTGTCAAATGCTCGTCGCCGGCCGGTGCATCCCCCTAGCCGGTGCCGGTGACTTGCACCTGCACCTGCACCTGCACGCGTGACGCAGTTTACCATCCCAACCAAGCAGCCACACAAGAAACACAGTGCCGTCCCTTTCCCCATGTCACTGTCACTCTCACTCGAGCCACGGAAACCGCAGCAGCAAACGGCCGCCAGCCACACACACCTCCGGTATCAATCAGGCGCTCAGTCAGTCGATGGGGCCCTTCCATGGATCTCCACGGTGAAGTGATGATGACATCACCATCGCCCCCCAGCCTCTAAACCAGCGCCCTCTGTACACCGGATAAGGCTCGAGATCCCCTGCACCCGCAGCATCCCAAGCATCACTTCATTACTAAAACATCATTCATCGCCAGCTTCCTTCCTCCTCGCTTCCTTCCTCGCATAGAAAACCCAAGCTGCTTTGCTCCGCTGGTCCCCTCCCTTGCCCAGCTCTTCTTCAGCCGCTTGATCAAACCACTGGTCAGTGCCTGGCTTCTCGTTCTCGCACGGCCGCCGCTGCATCCATCCATGGAGGCCGAGGACGGCAAGCCCGCCGCCGGGTACCGGCACGGGCCGCCATGGGTGTTCAAGGGCAGGCAAGTGCCTCCTCTTCTTTTCTCTCCCGCTCACCATGGATGGCCAGGGCGGCGGCGTGCGGCGGGGCGCGGGCGACTGACTCTTTTGGTGTGCGTGTGCGTTGCAGCGCATTGTACCAGCTGCATTTGGTGAAGGCGGCGACGGCGCGGGCGTTCGTGCCCAAGGAGCTGCGCCTGGTGGAGGCCTTCGGCTACACGCTCGGCGGCATGTTCCTGGCGCGCTACCACGACAGCCCCGCCGGACAGTTCGACGAGGTCATCATCATCTTCATCCCCTCCCTGCTGCCCCGTTTTCCCGTACGTTTTTCTGACGAGCTTTGCTTGGCAGCTCGTGGTGATCGCCGGCATTGTGTGGAACCCGCCGACTTCTTGCGCGTGAGTTGCTCTTCTTCTTCTTTTGTCCTAGTTTAATCGCTTCTAATTCCACTAGTGAGTGATTGCCTGCTTGGGGAATGCGAATAGAATCGATCAACTGGCACAACTTGCATTACAAAACAGGCAGATATCAATCTGGAGCCTTTCACTTCATTGTAAACAACGCCCACTTGATCAGTTCACTGTGCTTGAGCTCCACTTGTGTTAAACCAGCAACCATTAATTATCTCATCCGCTCGCTGTGCTTGCTCCCTCTGGCATGGACAACCGTGCTGCCTATCTGTAATCCATTTGGACTAACCCTCTGACTTACCCGAGCGATGCCTAAGATAACTTGCTTAATCAGTGATGCCATCTATCCTCTTCAGTTTTTCTTTTCATTAAGAAAGAAAGCGGTCGTAGTTGTGCGCTCTGCTGATTTGCTGTCCGAACCTGTGTAACAGTTGGGCTGCCCGGGTGCTAGTAAACAGCGCTGAAGCCTGCCGGCATGGACGCAAGGTGCCAAACTGCCAACAGTGTCCATCTATGATTCCTTCCCGGTTCAGGCCAATTCTTCTCTGCTGGTACTATTTTCCTAATCAATGTCACTGTCGCTAATGCAGGAAGTAGGGCTTCCAAGCCATGTCGCGGCATTCTCACAGGTACACATAGCACTTTTAATTACCATTAGCTTTTACAAATGTTTAAGAGATTTGTAACATGAACTTTGCTCACATGGAGGATAGACCGAAGCTTCTGTGCTCAGAAATAAACCAAACAACTTCCTCAACATTCTCGGAATGGGTTCAGGCTTCTCCAAGCAAGAGAATTACCGCAGGGTCGAGATCAAGGAGGCCTCGGGATCGTCATCAAGGCATTTGTGCAACATCAGCCTGCCGCTGAACGGTAATTTATAACTTGTTCTATGTTAAATGCATCAACTCTTATGATCTACTCCTCTTTTTACTGGAATGATTTTGAAGTCTGAATGACTACTTTACTGGAATGCATCTTACAAGGTCAAGTTACAAGCCTTATCGTACAACATGTCTTAAGAATTTCAACTTTAAAATCTCTGGGTTTTCTTTTTGGAACTTCACCTTTTTAATTCAGTGCCATGTTTCACTCACTAATTATGCAGAAGCGTCAAGAGGATCACATAAACGCAACAAGTGGATGGGTCCGGCAATCAAAATGTCACTCCCAAGCTTCAGGTTGGTTTTTTAAATCCACAGTGGTTCCTTCCATGGCTCAAAACAAAACCTGAACTGAACTTGTGCTGTGGATTTCAGCGGCCAGACAGAGGACCATCCTGAGCTTCTCAAGTACTCCTGCAAAGTAGAGTGCAGGTGGTTGCACTCCTAAATTCTTAGCATATGCCCTCAGATGCACATTGCTCTTTTATGTGCCTTTCTAACCATGTGTGTGTGTGTGTGTGTGTGTGTGTGTGTGTGTGTGTGTGTGTGTTCTCTTGCATAGGGTGCGGCCGGTGAGCCCAGCTAAGATCTGGAGCCCTAAAACCGCTGAACCAGAGGAGTGTTCTGACGGCAGGAACAGCAGCACCGGATCCGATTCAGACGCGCAAAGGCAAAGCCTCCTGGTCTTGCTATCCAGGCCCATCTTGGCTCTGGAGTTCAGCTCCCTGCGGATGCACGTCGATGCGCCGAAAGTTGTTGCTCCGCACCCGAAGAAGAAGGAAGTTAGATACTCGAGCACCTGAATCTCATATGTCAGACCATGGTTCAGAGTTCTGATCTGACCAGTAGACTTGGACGCCATTCATCGATCTGTTGTTCTTTCATTTGTTCATAGGTTGCAAGTAAGAGTATGCAGCTGGATACTATGAAGCCTGCTTGCTGAATTCATTCATAGTTTGGCATAGATTGGTTTATATGAGAAACAGCAACAGGGGATACTTTTATCAGAACATTTGCAGTTACTAGATATACACGAAAATATGCGCGAATTACTAGATATACACGAAAAGCAGCTGTTCCAGAATTAGATTAGCATATGGTCTTCAAATTTCAGAATAACAGAGTCACTCATGTACCCAACGCTCAATCCTAACAACTACAGTAAGTGTCAAACTCTGACCTTAAATACAGCTACTCCTGAATCGGCTTAATCCCATTTCGTTGCTGCTACGCTAAGATCAGTGGTCAAAGTAGGAGAGGAGGCTATCGATGTCGTCGAAACCGGCAATGTGAGGCAGATCCAAGGCGATGCAAGGAAGTTCCGGCAGCTCCATGAGCCCCAGGGGGAGCGGAGACATGGGGCAGCAGCCCACGTCCATCTCCTCGCTGGTTTCATCAGCGGGCGGTGGCGGCGTCCGCGGTTCCATCTTCACAGGCCCGCTGACCGGGACCGCCGCGATCGGCTCCTCGTTCGCGGCGTCGGCGGGCAGCGGTGTCGGTTGGGCTCGCGCTTGCACCGGCGAGCCGGCTGAGACGACGCCGGCGTGGCTCGACGAGGACCCTGCCGTGGCGCTCGCCTCGTTGACGTTGTACGCGACCAGCGGGAGGTCCCGCGCCGTGGTGGCGCTGTTCTCCTCGTTGCACACGACCAGCGGGAGGTCCCGCGCCGTGCCGCTAGTGCTCTCCTCGTCATAGACGACCAGCGCGAGGTCCAGGCTCGTGGCGTCGGACGACGTGCTCGTGCCGCCGGTGCGGCGGCGGCGGCGGCTCCTCGCCGCGCGGGGGCGGGGGAACCGCTTTTTGAGCGTGCTGTTCCAGTAGTTCTTGATGGCGAGGTCCGTCCTCCCGGGGAGCTCGGCGGCGATGACGGACCAGCTGTTCGATCAAATGCCAACAGGAGCAGGTCAGTGAACCAGCGACGGAATGCAACAACACTCAGCACTTGCAGAAGATGAGGTTTGAAAAAATTGATCTGAGCAATAAACCAGTGCACATTTCATCTGATTATCAAGCGGTCGAGACTGGAAAGCAGAGCAGTTGAGATGGGTTCGGTGCGAGGCTCACTCACCAGCTTCCTTTCTTTCTGTACATCTCGCAGATGATCTTGTCCTCCGCCGGCGTGAAGTTGCCGTGTTTCAGCCCCGGACGGAGGTAGTTCAGCCACCTTGAACGGCAGCTCCGGCCGCAGCGCCGAAGCCCTGCGATCCACCAACAAACTTCGCTCAGGAATTATGATTCAAAAAACAGTGGCGAGTGTGATGATTTGCTTATGCGACGCTTTGCCATGATCATATCGAGAAAAATGAGAGAGCAAATTAATCGTCTTTGTCTACTACACTATTGGTTTTTCTGAAGGAATCGGGCGCAGACCAACTCCTGACTGAAATATTGCTAGTATGAAAATTTGTAAGAAACTTTCCAAGCAACTGTCCGGGGCATGATCAAATTAATACTGAGAGTAGTAATTGATGTATTGCAGATCTATGCAGAAATCATAAAAGTTGGGAAAATCTCTGCAGTCTTAGCTGCACATGCATAAGGAATTGCAGTAAAAAAACATTGTTGCGTGCCTATATACTTCGATTACGCAAACAACGCCGTAAGAAACAACATAAATCATTTGCAAGCATAACAAACTACAATGCGCTTTCTACTTATTTACTTTAAAAATAAAATGTGCGGGAGTAGATTGATTTATCGGCACTATCAAGAACTGAAACAGATGCGGATGCATGCAAGGGCAGCTGTCGAAGAGAAATCAGACCTAAAGTATTGGATAATCCCTGCCAGCTACAGCCAATGCCATACTTCTCAATGTGGTTTTTGATCAGATTGTCTTCTTCCTTGGACCACTTGCCCTTCTTCATGCTCCCCTTCATTGGACTGGGTTTTTTCTTGTCGCCTGGAGGGGCTCAGGATTTCAAATGAAAGGCACAGGGACTTAACTTGTATAAATACCTGTACTCTTGTACTGAGAAATACCAAATGTGTGATGGATGAGTATTTGTTTATATTTACCACGTGGTAATATCTGTATTCATTCTTGTCTTATTGGTTTGTCTTGTGTTAAAACCAACTATTCCCCGTTCTCCAAAGAGAGAGGGAGAGAAGAAAAGGGGGTGAATGAAAGGTGAAAGGTAAAGTGGGAAAAAAAACTCCTGATTCCGCCGCGTGATGAGACTGTAGAAGTAAAAAAGGTTAAAAAGATAAATACGTATGGCCTCAGGTGTTAAGTAAATTCTTCTTGTTTTCTGCCAGGGCAGGGTGAGGGTGGGTACCTATGGTGTGAGGTTGGTTAAATGCCTGCAGTGAATAAAATTCTCACCGCAGTAGTTTGAACTGCAAAAATAAAATTCTCCGTTGGTCTTCTCTCCTACTGTGAGCTCTCCGTTGCACTTGAGAAAGAGTCCTGGAATTCGGGATGCCTTGTGACATGGACTGGAGAAAGTGTGGAGATGCTCAATTTGAAGTGAAGCGATGCCTTTTAGCTCGTACATTTCATCTTTTATTTTTTCCTTTTTCTGGTACGATTTCAGAATATTTAGCTGAATCGTAGATTGGCAAAAGTGTGGAGATGTCCAAACTGAAGTGATGCATAAAGTCTTATCTTTGTCAATCCCTCCATCCCATAATATAAAAACATTTTTGACACTTTTTTTCTCGAATACACACGAGTGTGCGTATCATTCATTAAAGGAGAGGGGGGAAAGACTCTCCAAAATCCACGCGGGCTACAATAATTACAAAGTTCCCGAGTCCACCGAGCACTAACTTATATTACATACTACTCACTAGTTGTCCGCTCACTACCTAGCTCTTCGAAGCCCCTAATATCATCTTTAAACATTCCAGCTTTCGCCCAGAGCCTCCCTTCCTCAAATAGCCGTTCTTTGACTCGTGTCAGAGAAACCGGAGCCTCATTGAACACGACGTCGTTTTGATGCTTCCAAATTATCCACAAGGCGAGGATGCATTTAGCCCTAGTTGATTTCCTGCCTCTCGGATCCCGATCCTGCCTTACGCACCAAGCACTCAAAGATTTATTCTGTAACGGCTCCAACTCCCGAAGTCCTGTTGTTCGGCTCATCTCATGCCAAACCTGCCGTGCAAACACACAGCCAAGCAGAAGGTGCTGCAAAAAATTTTCCTGTTGGTCACAGAGGGGGCACGCATCCTGATGAGGAAGACCTCGTCTGGCCAAACAATCGGACGTCCAACATCTGTTTTGGATCGCTAGCCAGAGGAAAAAGCGGCAGTGCAGCGGTGCCCTTGACTTCCAAGTAAACGTAGCAGTTGGTGACGCTTCGAGGCCCATAAAACCTGCCGCATAAGCCGATCGTGCAGAAAAATTCCCATTTGGCTCCCAGGCCCAAGAAGCTGTGTCTTCTTCTCCTTCTACTAGCTGGTGATAGAATAAATCCGAGGCACTCCGTCGATCATTCAAGGATCAAGCAATCACACGAGCACGACACCGAGATTTGTTAACAAGGTTCACCGATATGGCTACATCCCCGGGGCCTGACTATGGGCGCTCCTCCCCATGACACCACTATAATACTGCACCCGGTCGCCCTGGACACCGGCACATGCCGCCGGCTTTCCCTGCGTTCCGGTGCTATTATGTTGGCATAGATTACATCGTGTGTCTATCCCCGCTATATAAGAGAGGCCTAGGATACAAGTGTCCTACTTGGACACGACTCCATACCTTGTAAACACAATACAACTACAAGTCCAACTGTAACCTACCTTGTACACAATATTCGACACAACTCCAACAAACTCCACCTTGGCGAATATTCTCCACCACCTTGAGTTCGTCAATGCATCAAACTTTCATGTACATTGGACTTGAGCTTATCCCATGAGCACCGCTGCTACTCCAAAGACTCCATATGACTCCACCTGCAACTTGTAGTTCCTTCTTTTCTTGACCACAGTCAACACTCGAGCAAAATCAAGTTCCACATTACTCTAGTTTGCACTCCCAACTTCCAGAGTGTCAGTCCATCGCCATCACACACTGATCACTGACCTGCGTGAAAGTGAACAACTCACATATTGGGTGTCACACATAAGAGTTACCTGAACTCAACATCACCGCTCCTTTCTTGACCGCCTTTCTGAAACTTGAAAGAATTTCATCATTGCTTGTAGTCATCCCGAGTCAAATTCGCAGTTGTCTCACCACATGTATGACCACCAGAGCCCTGGCCTGTCTCCATGCCCCATGCGCACCGCACGCCTCGCCGCTATTACTGCGTCGAGCCTCCGCTGTCCCGGTCGAGTCTCAAGGGTCGCGAGACCACACCACTCAACCCCCACTGCAGAGTACCACCGGTCATCACCGACCGATGACGAGTTTCACGCTTTCATCAGACCACTGGGCTCCAGTCCGAACTAGGTGCCACTCGCTTTTCCCATCCGCTGAATAGGCTTCGATTCTCTGGATCCTTACACCGTAGCCCCTCAATCCAGCTCCACCTTCAACATGAATCCATGGTAGATAATCAGTCCACCCCGCGCCCCGTCGACTTCAAGCTCACATGTGCACCGTCTTGAATCAACCCCGCGCCATAGTCTTGTCGAAGCCACACAAGCACTCGGACCTGCGCCACGTGTTTCCACGCCCAGAAGTCGGTCACCATCAGCATCACGCTCCTACATCGTCGTCGCCGATCCCACCACCGTCTTCTGTATCAACCGACTTACGTCGATCCGTCAGACTGCGCAGTCCGACCCAGCCGAACTCGTTCGACTGTATGACACGCTCAAGGCTCTCGAATCGTCTTCCACGAAATTTCCATCCATCACCTAATAATTCCATCTTAGCTGACGTGACTTCCTGCAACGCCTTCAAGCATCTCTATTGCGCCTAACAAAAATTTTCACCTTTGTCTACCATAACCCAAGGTTTCCAGTCCAATCAACATCTCCATCTCAAACCTGGTACCCGTTGGCGTCATAGTCCTTTGTATAGCTAACCTTGCGAAAAAATATCCAAGCTTCCAATACGTGCTCAAGTACACAAGATGCATCAGTAACAAATTCCTACCAAAAAACCTTCTTGTACTCACGTGTATTAGCTCCCAGACTCAACTTCCAATGCTAGTAATTGCTTTGCCAAAACCTCTGCTTCCGATGGATGCCTATCACCACGATGGATTTGCTCTTCCCGATTGGATCGGTTGCCTCTCCGTGTCGCACACAGGACTCGGTCCTCTTTTTTTGTCCAAAACAAAACTCACGTCTGCACGCACCCGCGCGCCAGCCTGATTGGGCCTTCGTGGGGCTTCCGCTCAGCTCAGCTCTCCGGATGGGCCTCCAACTGCTTGCGATGGGTCTGCTGGCCTGCCCTGCTATGCGTTCCGTCAATCACCATCGATCTCGCCGAGACCGAATTGATTTCGAACACTATGCACGTTGCCTGCCTGCCTGCCGCTGCTGAACCGATCCGCCGCTGCATGTGCTGCCTCTGTGATCGCCTCAAGAAGATTACAACCGTTGATTCTGCTTCTTAGATCGCCTCAAGTCGATTCCCTAACGACTGCGATCACTCCCTGCAGAACTCCAACGATACCTTCCGGCTCCAATCAACGATCCACCTCCATCCAACCTAGCTCATGATATCACTTGATAGAATAAATCCGAGGCACTCCGTCGATCATCCAAGGATCAAGCAATCACACGAGCACGACACCGAGATTTGTTAACGAGGTTCACCGATATGGCTACATCCCCAGGGCCTGACTATGGGCGCTCCTCCCCATGACACCACTATAATACCGCACCCGGTCGCCCTGGACACCGGCACATGCCGCCGGCTTCCCCTGCGTTCCGGTGCTATTATGTTGGCATAGGTTACATCGTGTGTCTACCCCCGCTATATAAGAGAGGCCTAGGATACAAGTGTTCTACTTGGACACGACTCCATACCCTGTAAACACAATACAACTACAAGTCCAACTATAACCTACCTTGTACACAATATTCGACACAACTCCAACAGCTGGGTGGTCTCCACCCTTTGCCACAGCGCCAAGAACTGGGTCAACTCATTGCCATGGAGGTTTGGCCCAAAGTCTCTCGCCCATTGCTCGTTTGCAAGCGCGTCAGCGATTGTCCGCGAGGCCCTCGCCCTCTTCGGGACGCGCTGGTAGATGTCCGGAGCTAGCTCGCAAATCCTGTATCCCGAGAGCCATTTATCTTCCCAGAAAAGGGCGCGCCGGCCATCTCCCACACTCATCCTAGTGGCCGCCGTGCATAGCGCGCGTGAAGCAGCCGGGACATCGATGCTGAGTTCCGCCCATGGCCTCTCCTTGTCAGTTTTTTGGAGCCATGGCCACCGCGCCTGCAGGGCCTTGTTCAACCAGCTTAGGTTAGGGATTCCAAGCCCCCCTGTTGTGACGCCCGGATAATTAAGCTACAGTAACCCTCTACTAGTGATGCCGCGTCACCTAGATTACTGTGACAAATCTCGCGTTAGTTCGAAACCGATTCAAATTCGAATTCAAAATCAAGTCAAACATTAAAGGTTTTATGATATTAAAACTAAAATGTTCGGGTGGTTCCAAATAATTCATAAGTAATTATGGTGGAGGAACCACACTTTTATAAAAGGCATAAATACTCTAAAATGTTTTGAATAGTAGCAAAAACAATTAGTTGAATTCCTTGTACAATAAATAAAATATTAAACTATTTTATTTAGTTACCCAAATTAATGTGGCAGTAGTATGTATAAGCAATACCAATTTAGGAACCATTGGTGTATTTTGTAAAACTAAAATAAAAGAAGACTACACATAAAACAAAAAAGAAAAGTAAAAAGAAAAGGCAAAGCAAAAAAAA
>NC_057795.1:341964717-341970097 GCF_018294505.1 Triticum aestivum
GTCGCGCCCATCGCCGCGCCGACCCGTTGCTCCTCGCCCCGTCCGCGCTCACCCCATCTACCGTGGTCGGCACGTTCCCGGCCGCCTCCGCTCGCGACCACCGAGACCCCCAGGCGCGCTCACCCTCGCCTCTCATGGTGTCGGCTGCGAGCCCCCGCACCAGTTAGTCGCGGCCCTCCCCGTGCTCTGCCCAATCGCAGCCGCCGGGGCTCAACGCCGGCGTGCTGGCGCCCGCGCCCTCCAGCCGCCCCTTGTTGCCCGATTGGGGGCGCCCCCGCGGGCTAGCACCCGTTCGGGCTGAGCCCCTGCGCCCGATCCGCTAAGGCCCCCGGGGCCAATGACAAGTGGGCCCCGCCCAGAGAACGTTTTGATAAAAAAAATAGTAATAATAAATAAATAATGAAATTAATTAATTAACTAATTAATTAACTTAATTAATTCTGATTAAATTAACCAATTAAAATTAATTAACCTAATGATTAATTAACTTAATTAACTACTGTTAATTAGCTAATTAATTAGTATGACAGTGGGGCCCACCCCCTTAATTAATTATGATTAGTTTAATTAACATGTTAATTAAAATGTGTCACTGACCAGTGGGACCCACTGGTCAGGTTGACCAGTCAACTCTGTTGACTGCTGATGTCAGCATGACATCATGCTGATGTCATTAATTCATTTTCGAATTAATTAAATAAATAATTAAATTCCAGAAATTAATAAAATCTTTAGAAAATCATATCTTTTAATCCGTAACTCGGATTAAAATACTTTCTACATGAAAGTTGCTGAGAACGACGAGACGAATCTGGATACGCGGTCCGTTCGTCCGCCACACACCCCTAACCTATCGAACCCGCAACTTTCCCCCTCCGGCTCCTCTGCCCGAAAACACGAAACACCGGGAATACTTTCCCGGGGGGTTTTCCCCCCTTCACCGGTATCACCTACTACCGCGTTAGGGCACACCGAACACCGCGTATTGCCTTGATTTATTTTGTGGTGCTTTGTTTGCTCTGTATTCATTATTTCTTCCCCCTCTTCTCTCCGGTAGACTACGAGACCGACGCTGCTGCTGACCAGTTCGACTGCGGAGTTGACAACCCCTCTCTCTTGCCAGAGCAACCAGGCAAGCCCCCCCCCCTTGATCACCAGATATCGCCTATTCTCCCCTATACTGCTTGCATTAGAGTAGTGTAGCATGTTACTGCTTTCCGTTAATCCTATTCTGATGCATAGCCTGTCATTGTTGCTATAGTCATTGATACCTTACCCGCAATCCTAGATGCTTAGTATAGTATGCTAGTTTATCATTATTGGCCCTACATTCTTGTCAGTCTGCCTTGCTATACTATTGGGCCGTGATCACTCGGGAGGTGATCACGGGTATATACTATACATACATACATACTATACAGATGGTGACTAAAGTCGGGTCAGCTCGATGAGTACCCGCAAGTGATTCTGATGAGGGGGCTGAAAGGACAGGTGGCTCCATCCCGGTAGAGGTGGGCCTGGGTTCCCGACGGCCCCCGACTGTTACTTTGTGGCGGAGTGACAAGGCAGGTTGAGACCACCTAGGAGAGAGGTGGGCCTGGCCCTGTTCGGCGTTCGCGGATATTTAACACGCTTAACGAGATCTTGGTATTTGATCTGAGTTGGCTACGAGCCTATACGCACTAACCATCTACGTGGGAGTAGTTATGGGTATCCCGGCGTCGTGGTATCAGCCGAAGCACTTCAGACGTCAGCGACGGAGCGGCGCGCGCCAGATTGGACTGGAACGCCTACTAGGCTAGGTCTGCTTCCGGCCGCCCTCGCAACGTGCAGGTGTGCTATGGGCGATGGGCCCAGACCCCTGTGCGCTTAGGTTTAGACCGGCGTGCTGGCATCTCTGTTTTGCCTAGGTGGGGCTGCGACGTGTTGATCTTCCGAGGCCGGGCATGACCCAGGAAAGTGTGTCCGGCCAAATGGGATCAAGCGTGTTGGGTAAGTTGGTGCACCCCTGCAGGGAAGTTAATCTATTCGAATAGCCGTGATCTTCGGTAACAGGACGACTTGGAGTTGTACCTTGACCTTATGACAACTAGAACCGGATACTTAATAAAACACACCCTTTCAAGTTCCACAGACAACCCGGTGATCGCTTTTCTACAGGGCGACGAGGAGAGGATCGCCGGGTAGGATTATGCTATGCGATGCGACTGGAGATGCTACTTGGAGATGCTATTTGGAGATGCTATTTGGAGATGCTACTTGGAGGACTTCGATCTACCCTCTTCTACATGTTGTAAGGCGGAGGCTGCCAGAAGCGTAGTCTTCGACAGGATTAGCTATCCCCCTCTTATTCTGGCATTCTGCAGTTCAGTCCACTGATATGGCCTCCTTACACTTATACCCATGCATATGTAGTGTAGCTCCTTGCTTGCGAGTACTTTGGATGAGTACTCACGGTTGCTTTTCTCCCTCTTTTCCCCCTTTCCCTTCTACCTGGTTGTCGCAACCAGATGCCGAAGCCCAGGAGCCAGACGCCACCGTCGACGACGACTACTACACTGGAGGAGCCTACTACTACGTGCAGGCTGCTGACGACGACCAGGAGTAGTTTAGGAGGATCCCAGGCAGGAGGCTTGCGCCTCTTTCGATCTGTATCCCAGTTTGTGCTAGCCATGTTATGGCAACTTGTTTAACTTATGTCTGTACTCAGATAATGTTGCTTCCGCTGACTCGTCTATGATTGAGCACTTATATTCGAGCCCTCGAGGCCCCTGGTGTGACGCCCCCGATTCAATCGTACACTAATCATGCACGCAAATGTGTACGATCAAGATCAGGGACTCACGGGAAGATATCACAACACAACTCTACAAATAAAATAAGTCATACAAGCATCATAATACAAGCCAGGGGCCTCGAGGGCTCGAATACAAGTGCTCGATCATAAACGAGTCAGCGGAAGCAACAATATCTGAGTACAGACATAAGTTAAACAAGTTTGCCTTAAGAAGGCTAGCACAAACTGGGATACAGATCGAAAGAGGCGCAGGCCTCCTGCCTGGGATCCTCCTAAACTTCTCCAGGCCGTCATCAGCGGGCAGCACGTAGTAGTAGTCACCTCCAGTGTAGTAGGGGTCGTCGTCGACGGTGGCGTCTGGCTCCAGGGCTCCAGCATCTGGTTGCGACAACCAGAAAGAAGGGAAAGGGGAAAAAGGGGGGAGAAAGCAACCGTGAGTACTCATCCAAAGTACTCGCAAGCAAGGAACTACACTACATATGCATGGGTATATGTGTAAAGAGGCCATATCAGTGGACTGAACTGCAGAATGCCAGAATAAGAGGGGGATAGCTAATCCTGTCGAAGACTACGCTTCTGGCAGCCTCCGTCTTGCAGCATGTAGAAGAGAGTAGATTGAAGTCCTCCAAGTAGCATCTCCAAGTAACATCTCCAAATAGCATCTCATAGCATAATCCTACCCGGCGATCCCCTCCTCATATCCCTGAGGTAGAGCGACCACCGGTTGTATCTGGCACTTGGAAGGGTGTCTTTTATTAAGTATCCGGTTCTAGTTGTCATAAGGTCAAGGTACAACTCCAAGTCGTCCTGTTACCGAAGATCACGGCTATTCGAATAGATTAACTTCCCTGCAGGGGTGCACCACATAACCCAACACGCTCGATCCCATTTGGCCGGACACACTTTCCTGGGTCATGCCCGGCCGCGGAAGATCAACACGTCGCAGCCCCACCTAGGCAAAACAGAGAGGCCAGCACGCCGGTCTAAACCTAAGCGCACAGGGGTCTGGGCCCATCGCCCTGAGCGCACCTGCACGTTGCGTGGGCGGCCGAAAGCAGACCTAGCCTAGTGGCGTTCCAGTCCAATTCGGCGCGCGCCGCTCCGTCGCTGACGTCTGAAGTGCTTCGGCTGATACCACGACGTCGGGATACCCATAACTACTCCCACGTAGATGGTTAGTGCGTATAGGCTCGTAGCCGACTCAGATCAAATACCAAGATGTCGTTAAGCGTGTTAAGTATCCGCGAACGCCGAACAGGGCCAGGCCCACCTGTCTCCTAGGTGGTCTCAACCTGCCCTGTCGCTCCGCCACAAAGTAACAGTCGAGGGCCGTCGGGAACCCAGGCCCACCTCTACCGGGATGGAGCCACCTGTCCTTTCAGCCCCAACTTCGAACAGTATCACAGGTAATGTAACAGTGTAAAGTATATAGTATATGCCCGTGATCACCTCCCGAAGTGATCACAGCCCAGTAGTACAGCATGGCAGACGGACAAGAGTGTAGGGCCACTGATGGAACACTAGCATCCTATACTAAGCATTTAAGATTGCGGGTAAGGTATCAATGACTGTAGCAGCAATGACAGGCTATGCATCAGAATAGGATTAACGGAAAGCAGTAACATGCTACACTACTCTAATGCAAGCAGTATAGAGAAGAGTAGGCGATATCTGGTGATCAAAGGGGGGGCTTGCCTGGTTGCTCTGGCAAGAGAGAGGGGTCGTCAACTCTGTAGTCGAACTGGTCAGCAGCAGCGTCGGTCTCGTAGTCTACCGAAGAGAAGAGGGGGAAGAAACAATAAATACAGTGCAAACATAAGCAATACGATGCAAGACATGACAAAGAGCGGTGCTAGGAGTGTCCTAACGCAGTATGAGGTGATGCTGGCGAAGGGGGAAATTATCCGGGAAAGTATTCCCGGTGTTCCGTGTTTTCGGGCAGAGGAGCCGGAGGGGGAAAGTTGCGAGTTTGATATGTTAGGGGTGTGTGGCGGACGAACGGGTTGCGTATCCAGATTCGTCTCGTCGTTCTGAGCAACTTTCATGTTGAAAATATTTTAATCCGAGTTACGGATTAAAAGATATGATTTTCTAAAGATTTTATTAATTTCTGGAATTTATTTAATTATTTAATTAATTCGGAAAACAGATTAATGACATCAGCATGATGTCATGCTGACATCAGCAGTCAACAGAGTTGACTGGGTCAAACTGACATGTGGGTCCAGTGGGACCCACGTGTCATACTCTGTTTAGGTTAATTAGGTCTTAGTTAAACTAAGTACTATTTAATTAAACTAACTAGTTAATTAGATTAATTAAACAAGATTAATTAACTTAATTAATTCGCTTATTGATTAATTAATTAATGTAAATATTATTTATTTATTTATTTATTTTTAATTCCTCTTTTTTTTAATAAAACGTTATGGGCATGGGGCCCATCTGTCATAGGCCCCAGGGGCCAAACGGGCAAACGGGCACGGGTGTGGGCACCCGTCGAGGCTAACCCGGGTGCGGCGGACGGAGCCCAGGGGCACCGGACGCGGGCGCCGACTGACCGAGGCCGCAGTTCGCGGCGGC
>NC_057795.1:341970453-341980003 GCF_018294505.1 Triticum aestivum
CATGAGTGTGTGTGCGTGTGTTGCGTGTGGTGGCGGCGGGTGAGGGGACGAGGGGAAAGGTGGGGGGAGTGGGACGACGAGGGCAACGGGTTAGGGTTTCTGGGGGGGTAGTGGCCTTGTAGGCCAGAGATGGGGGGGGCGGCTGGGCCGGCCGGTCGGCCAGCTGGGCCGGGGCCCAACGGGAGGGGAGGTTTTCTCCCCTTTTTTTTCTTCTCTGGTTTTGTGTTTTCTCTTTTTCTTTTAGTTTTTCTTTTTTTTATATATATCGATTCGCATTAAGTAGAGCCATCAGTTGATTTTTGTAAAAAGTGTAACTTGCCTCATAACTCAAATTGCATTGAATGGCACTGCCACAAAAAGTTTTACTCCAGAATAAATTAGTTTAATATTTTATAAAATTACCAAAGGCATTTTATTAATTGTTTTGCTGCTGTTTTATCCACTTATAGTATTTAAACATTTTATGAAAGTGTGGTTCCTCCACCGTAGTTACTTCTGCACCGTTGGGCACAACCCGAACATTTTAGTTTTAAAGTTCGAAAATCTTGATGTTTGCCTTTTATTAAATTTTGAATTTGAATTGGTTTTTGAACTAACGCGGGATTATCAACAATAACTGCGGTGACGTGGCATCATTAACGGGGGATTACTGTAGCTAAATACCCGGGCGTCACAACTCTCCTCCACTACAAGAAATCTCGTCCCGAGAGTTAAGAGGGGAGTAAGGGGGGTTCTGGTTATTCTAAGGGATCTTCTTGAAGAAGTTAATCCCTTTCATTGATGCCTTCAATTCTTTATCCCAAGGCATCATGATGAAGTTGTCGTTCTTTCTTCGGGGAGCTCCATCGTACTTACGAAAAGGATATGGGGGGAAGACTCGGGAAGGGCGGGCCTTACCAGGTTGACTATCTGGTACATAACTCAGGGAATGGGGTAGGAAGTAACTCTCGAATTGTACTTAAGAAAATATCGAGAGTAAAGTAGGAAGGTACCATGAGAAGTTTCAAACGGATAGGCCATTGTTCGATGTCTGAAACAACATGCGATAGGGGTCCAGAGCAATGAGATTGAGTATTGCGTCTGTTACCAAAATAGATCACTTGGGACGGTGGCCCGTGAATTGCATACGAGGCCACACGCGAGGAACAACCTTGGGAAGAGGGGGTGCAGAAGAGTCAGGCTTCGATCCTGTGGAACTGTGGGTTATGGGCCCACCATGTGGTTGAAAGTAGGAAGGGGGCCGACATTTTGCACTGTCATGATAGTAAGGCGTGTCAAAGGGTAGCATGTCAGATATGTCGGCAACAACATCGATACCAAGGGCGAAGGACGAAGAGAACCATTTTCCTGCTCGTTGAACGAGGCGGACCAGTAGGCAAAGTTCTCGTCCATCGGTGGTTACCGGAATGTCATCAACAAAAGTAACAGGGTCTTACTGACAGAATTGCACAACAAGGTGTTTACATAAGCAGGAAAATATTACTTCTCGGATCATATAGATCACAAGAAAGGTTAAACCAACAATGGAAGGAAAATATGATCATCAGATTAAACAGAACAATGGAAAGGAAAATGTGTTTAAACACATATTTCAGGGGTATATCCTTCCTAATGACAAGCAGAGCATGATATCCATGACAGGATATAAAGTAGAAAACCATTTAGGTAAGGGGGAAGTAATCTCATGATATTACCCATACAACGGTGTTAGGATAAGTGATAAATAAAATTTAGCATCGTGCTTCAAATGTTCCTGTTGAAAATCGGAGTACCATTGACATGCTTCGAGATAGCATTGACATGGTCTTCAGGTGAAGATCAGACTTTGGAAACACGAAGGATCCATCAGGAATAACTTGTAGAATAAGTCTTACAATTTCCTCATGGACGAATGGATAACCTTGCTGAAAAGGAATCTATAATGATAGGTCCTCCAGCCGGGGGGGGGGGTGCTAGGCATGACATCATGTTACCGGGTCCTCAAAGGATCAACTTCATGACTCTTGGAAAATTGTTCCAACCATCATATCTGACCGAGATTTAGATCCGATTGGTGTCAGGATACCTCAAACTTAGGATACCTGAGAAGAAAAGGTGCAACGCAAATTGACGAGATGGCATTGTAAGATTCTCGGGGAAATGAACTACGAAGTGATTTCCGTTAACAAGAGTCCATCATTAACCCAAGGAGAGGACAAGGAGGTGTCTGGTGAACTCAACGGCAATTCACCGAGATTCCCAAAGGATGGGTTTCCACCATTAAGTGAACAAGGAGATAACATTTGTCAGATCAAATGATATACGGAAGTATGCTCGAGGAAAACATACACAATTAAACATTGGTTGAAAGGTGCGCCCGAAATATGGGTTGGGTTGCACGACCAATGTCAGAATGGTGATTCAATTAGCGAAGGACTTAGAATGAACTATTGCCCATTCACTTCAAAGCAATAGGGTTGTTAGAAGTTTTGAATTCACACGTCATAGCTCCATTGTCGGTATTCCGGTTGAAAACACTACGGGGACCAAGGAATGAACGAAGATGGCAAGAAGTATTATGTTATGAAGAATTATTAAGAGGTGGTGAAATTCTCACCACATTCTTTGACAAAAAGAGATGGTAATACTACCGAGGTAAGGAAGATCGACTGCTGGGTAGCAGTGATCTCAAGGTTTACACCAAACACGAACAAGTTGTGTTGAACGGAAGGCAATAAAGTGGTCGATGAGAACAAGAATCATCGAGGGGCAAGGATGGTATTACCCATCATGAATTCAATTGAATTCCTGGAAGAGCTCATAAGGTTGATGATGATCACGACACAATTGTCGAGAGATTTCATGCAGATGTAGTCAATCAGCGACGACATCAAGTCAAAGGAATGATGAAGCAAGAGGTTATTGGAACCACCGTTACGACACAAACTCGAAATCAAGCTTGCTGTTCAAGGCGAACTGATATGACGAGGAAGATCGACGTAAGCTTAGCTCATTGTCAAAAGTTGTGCTCCGGGATTAAGGACCAGGTAGCACAGTTAAAATTTAGCATGGTAATGATATGGCCGATCAGGCTAGGAATGACATGATTGGGTACAAACTCGTAAGTAAAGAATATTAGTAAGAGTTGTTGAACCGTAATGCGGACTCGGTTCAGTTATCGGTGTCTTTGAGTGTTTAATAACTCAGAGCCCATGAAAAATTGTAATCAGTGGGAACGTAGCACTTGATGAAGAACTCATAAGAAGTTATGCAGTTCCATGATAATCTCGAGATACCAGGGGGTAATACTCGACGACAGATCAAAATAGAGGTTGGACTGGGGTATTGCTCTGCAGAAGACAAGTGCTTACACTGGCACGAAAATTGGTATTTAAAGGAGAACATGGTCGGAACCACGATTGAAAAAGGCCAGATCCCAGATATAAGATGAACTTATACCAAGGGAATAATTAATTTTAAAAGAAGCTTCGATGAGAAGATCTACATCGTGTCTATGGGCATGAACACAGAGTTCAAGGTCGACTCCCACTTCTTCAATGTATAATCTTCCATTCACTTCTCGCTTTGATAAAGGCATTAGTGTTGAAAGTTTTACCTGGTGAAATACCAGATGAGTATGACTCGTGAAATCTTCCGAGTTCACACATATTAAGGAAGGCATAGGTTCAACCCATCCGGGCATCTTACGAACATATACCACAAACTTCGGGGTAATTAATACAAGCTCGAAAGTAGAGCATTGTTGGTCAAGCAGAGGATACAATGTACCAAAGGCATTATGTATCAGGGGAAAGAGCTCACAAGGTGATTAATTATGAAGGACATAAAATCCAACAAAGGAACCGATGGTCCACAACGGAGCTGGTGTGGGTATCGATACTCTATCAAAGGAAGAAGGAATGCAAGTGCACCGGATTATAGAAACAACTGACTAACTCAATTGTCAAATGCAAAGGAATTATGATTCCCAAATCAAGGGGTCAGAAGCAATGCTCTGATTAGGGGTGGATAAGTTGAATAGCCTTAGGGTACAATCAAAGACAATTCGATTGGTCGAGAACCAATTCCAGTTAAAAGAAAGGCAGCTCAGCCGGAAAAGTAATTTATAAGGATCAATGATGATTGCGTGTATTCGCAAACATATTGAGTCAATAGACCCAAAATGATAATGACAAGGAATGTCAATAAGACTACGAGACTTATGGGATTAACCATAATGCGAGCAAGCAAGAATTTCAAGAGCCAAAGGCTCCAAAGGATTTTCAGAAGATCGAATAATATTTCGAAGACTTTTGTGAAACTCATGAACAACTGGGGATGAGCGGATACTCGATAATTGCAATAATTAACCGTAGGGGTATTCAGGTGACAAAGAACAGCAAGGCAGTAAGCTCAAAGGATTATCTAAACAACGACGAGTTTTCAGGTTATCTTGTAATAATAAGACCAACTGGGGATGAATGTAAGAATAACAACTGCAAGTAGTTATCCATAAAGGTTTGCGGTGGAAGGGGAATTGCAAACGCGATGAACACAAGTTCTCGGGTTAACAGCGGAGAGTATCTTCAGGGTCTTCTGGTGCAGCAGACGATCATCAGTAACAAGGGGCTCTCCGGGTGAAAGTGATAACGAGATCCTATTGTTAGATTTAGTAAAATTCATTTAACCCGAATAGTAGAGAGATCAGAGTCCCAGAGTATAGGTCGAGGAGTAAAAGATCCTACTACCACCCAATGGCGACGTGTGCCCATAAGACACACAGCCATGTTAGTACTATCATAATACAAGCCTTTACTAACTTGGCTGTGTGCCTTACGGGCCCACGTCGCCATCGGGTGGTACTAGGATCTTTTACTCCTCGACCTTTACTCTTGGACTCTGATCTCTCTTCTATTCGGGTTAAATGAATTTTGCTAAATCTAACATTAGGATCTCGTTATCACTTTCACCCGGAGAGCCCCTTATTACTGATGATCGTCTGCTGCACGTGAAGACCCTGAAGATACTTTCCGCTGTTAAGCCGAGAACTTGTGTTCATCGCGTTTGCAATTCCCCTTCCACTGTCAACCCTTATGGGTAACTACTTACAGTTGTTATTCTTATATCATCCCCAGTTGGTCTTGTTATTACAAGATACCCTGAAAAACTCGTCGTGGTTTCGATAATCCCTTGAGCTTACTGCCTTGCTGTTCTTGTCACCTGAATACCCCTATGGATAATTCTCGCACTTGTCGAGTATCCGCTTAACCCCAGTTGTTCATGTGTTTCACAAAAGTCTTCAAAATAATATTCGATCTTCCGAAAATCCTCTGGAGCCTTTGGCTCTTGAAATTCTTGCTTGCTTGCATTATGGTTAATCCCATAAGTCTCGTAGTCTTAATGACATTCCTTGTCATTATCATTTTGAGTCTGTTGACTCAATATGTTTGCGAATACCCGCAAACATCATTGATCCTTATAAATTACCTTTCCGGCTGAGCTGCCTTTCTTTTAACTGGAATTGGTTCTCGACCAATCCAATTGTCGTTGATTGTACCCTAAGGCTATTCAACTTATCCATCCCTAATCAGAGCATTGCTTCTGATCCCTTGATTTGGAAATCATAATTCCTTTGCATTTGACAATTGAGTTAGTCAGTTGTTTCTATAATTTGATCTCCTTGCACTCTTCTTCCTCTAGTTGAGTACCGATGCTCACGTCAGATCCCTTGTGGACCATCAGGCCCATTGTTGGATTTTATCCGTCAGCATCCTTCATATTCAATAACCTTGTGAGCCTTCCCTTGGATACATAATGCCCTTGGTAATTGTATCATCTACTTTCTCAACCTTGCTCTACTTTCGAGCTTGTGTTATTTACTCTTGAAACTTGTGGTATACGTTTCTAAGAAGCCCCTGTGGGTTGAACATATGCCTTCTCTAAACCGTGTGAACCCGAAAGTTTTCACCAGTCATACTCTTCTGGTGCTTCACCAGATAAAATTTCAACATTGCAACTTCATCGAATGTGAGAAGTGAATGAAAGGTTATGCATTGGAGAAGTGGGAGTCGACCTTGAACTTGTGTTCATGCCCATGGACACGATGTAGATCTTATCATTAAAGCTTCTTTTAAATAAATTATTCCTTTGGTATAAGTTCATCTTATATCTAGGATCTGGCCTTTTGCAACCGTGGTTCCGACCATGATTGTTCTTCTTTGATCTCATTTCTCGGACAAGTTAAAACAATTGTCTTCTATGGATCAATACACCAGTCCCACCTTTACTTTGATCTTGTGTCGAGTATTACCCCCCTGGTATCTCGAGATTATCATGGAACTGCATAACTCTTTATGAGTTCTTCATCAAGTGCTACCTTCCCACTGATTCCAATTTTTCGCGGGCTCTGAGTTATTGAACACTCAAAGACACCGATAACTGAACCGAGTCCGCTCTTCGGTTCAACAACTCTTCAGTAAGCTTCTATAAGTACGAGTTTGTACCCGATCACGCCATTCCTAGACTGTTTGGCTATATCATTGTCGTGACGATTCTAACTGTGCTACCTGGTCCTTATTCTCGGAGCACCAATTTTCGGTGATGAACTAACCTTATGTCGATCCTCATCGTCATATCATTTCGCCTTGAACAACAAGCTTGGTTTCGAGTTTGTGTCGTACCCTTGGTTCCAATAACCTTTCACTTCATCATTACTTGACTTGATGTCGTTACCGATCGATTACATCTTCATGAACTCTCGCGACAAAGGTGTCGTGATCATCAACATTCTGAGCTCATCCAGGATATCAATTGAATTCATGATGAGAAATAACATCCTTGGCCTTGATGAATTGTATTATCGTCGACCACTTTATTGCCTTCCCACCAACACAAGCTTGTTCATGTTTGGTGTTATACCTTGAGTTCCTTGCTATCCAGCAATTGTTCTTCTTTACCTTGGAGTATTACCATCCTTTATGTCAAGAATGTTCTGAGATTTGTTCCACCTCTTGAGAATTCTTGGCATAGAAATACTTCTCACCATCACCATTCTTTATTGGTCCCCGTGTTAATTCCAACAAGTGAACGGTGTTGTTTGGATTCTTTCCTTCTAGCAACCCTATTTTTTTGAAGTTAATGGTCGAAAGTTCATTCTTAGGCTATTGACTATTGAATCACCATTCTGACATTGGTCGTGCAACCTAACCCATATTTCGGGCGCACCTTTCAACCAATGTTTAATTGTGTATGTTTTCCTCGAGCATACTTCCTTATATCATTTGATCTGACCAATGTTATCTCCTTGTTCACTTAATTGTGGAAATCCATCTTTTGGGAATCTCGGTGAATTGCCGTTGAGTTCACCAGACACCTCCTTGTCCTCTCCTTGGGTTAATGATGGACTCTTGATAACGGAAAACACTTCATAGTTCATTTCCCCGAGAATCTTACAATGTCATCTCGTCAATTTGCGTTGCACCTTTTCTTCTCAGGTATCCTAAGTCTGAGGTATCCTGACACCAATCGGATCTGAATCTCGGTCAGATATGATGGTTGGGACACCTTTCCAAGAGTTATGATGTTGATCCTTTGATGACCCGCTAACATGATGTCATGCCTAGCACCCCCCCCCCCGGCTGGAGGACCTATCATTATAGATTCCTTTTCAGCAAGGTTATCCATTCGTCCATGAGGAAATTGTAAGACTTATTCTACAAGTTATTCCTGATGGATCCTTCGTGTTTCCAAAGTCTGATCTTCACCTGAAGACCATGTCAATGCTATCTCGAAGCATGTCAATGGTACTCCGATTTTCAACAGGAACATTTGAAGCACGATGCTAAATTTTATTTATCACTTATCCTAACACCGTTGTATGGGTAATATCATGAGATTCCTTCCCCCTTACCTAAATGGTTTTCTACTTTATATCCTGTCATGGATATCATGCTCTGCTTGTCATTGGGAAGGATATACCCCTGAAATATGTGTTTAAACACATTTTCCTTTCCATTGTTCTGTTTAATCTGATGATCATATTTTCCTTCCATTGTTGGTTTAACCTTTCTTGTGATCTATATGATCTGAGAAGTAATATTTTCCTGCTTATGTAAACACCTCGTTGTACAATTCTGTCAGTAAGACCCCGTTACTTTTGTTGATGACATTCCGGTAACCATCGATGGACGAGAACTTTGCCTACTGGTCCTCCTCGTTCAACGAGCAGGAAAATGGTTCTCTTCGTCCCTCGCCCTTGGTACCGACATTGTTGCCAACATAACTGACATGCTACTCTCTGACATGCCTTGCTATCGTGATCGTGCAAGATGTCAGCCCCCTTTCTACTTTTAACCCACATGATGGGCCCATAACCCACAGGTCCCAGGAACGAAACCTGACTCTCCTGTACAACCTGTTGTCAAAGTTATTCCTCGTGCTTGACTTTGTATGTAATTCACGGGCCACTTGCCTGTTGATCTATTCTGATATCGGACACAATACTTATTCCCGTTGCTCAGAACCCCTTTCGCACTCTGCTTCAGGCAATGAACGATTGCCTATCCGCTTGAAACTTCTTATTGCACCGTCTTACTTTGCTCTCGATATGTGTAATTTGTTCAACTCGAGAGATACTCATATGTTCCTTCTTGGGATACCCCCAGATGAATTTCCCTTATAACATCCTATCATTGTAGAGCTGCCCCTTACCTATTCGTAAGTACGATGTAGTTCCCCGAAGAAAGGACGACAACTTCATCATGATGCCTTGCAATAAAGAATTGAAGACATCAACGAAAGGGATTAACTTCTTCGAGAAGATCCGTTAGAATTTTGTAACTAGACCTCCCCCCCCCCTTTCTCTACCTCTTAAATCTCGGGACGAGATTTCTTGTAGAGGAGGAGAATTGTGACGCCCGGATAATTAAGCTACAGTAACCCTCTACTAGTGATGCCGCGTCACCTAGATTACTGTGACAAATCTCGCGTTAGTTCGAAACCGATTCAAATTCGAATTCAAAATCAAGTCAAACATTAAAGGTTTTATGATATTAAAACTAAAATGTTCGGGTGGTTCCAAATAATTCATAAGTAATTATGGTGGAGGAACCACACTTTTTATAAAAGGCATAAATACTCTAAAATGTTTTGAATAGTAGCAAAAACAATTAGTTGAATTCCTTGTACAATAAATAAAATATTAAACTATTTTATTTAGTTACCCAAATTAATGTGGCAGTAGTATGTATAAGCAATACCAATTTAGGAACCATTGGTGTATTTTGTAAAACTAAAATAAAAGAAGACTACACATAAAACAAAAAAGAAAAGTAAAAAGAAAAGGCAAAGCAAAAAAAAGGAAAGAGAGAAGGCCCCCCCCCCACTGGGCTTCGGCCCAACAGGCCGGCCCAGTCGACCATCGGCCCAGCCGGCCACTCCCCATATCCTCACTCCACCCCGAAACCCTAACCGAACCAACCCCCCTCCCCCCTCACTCCCTCGTCTCTCCCTCTCCCCCGATCCAGATCGGATCGGGGCCGATCCCCCGGCCGTCGCCCGGTGCCGCCTCACG
>NC_057795.1:341980987-342000243 GCF_018294505.1 Triticum aestivum
CTCCGCTCGCGACCACCGAGACCCCCAGGCGCGCTCACCCTCGCCTCTCATGGTGTCGGCTGCGAGCCCCCGCACCAGTTAGTCGCGGCCCTCCCCGTGCTCTGCCCGGTCGCAGCCGCCGGGGCTCAACGCCGGCGTGCTGGCGCCCGCGCCCTCCAGCCGCCCCTTGTTGCCCGATTGGGGGCGCCCCCGCGGGCTAGCACCCATTCGGGCTGAGCCCCTGCGCCCGATCCGCTAAGGCCCCCGGGGCCAATGACAAGTGGGCCCCGCCCAGAGAACGTTTTGATAAAAAAAAATAGTAATAATAAATAAATAATGAAATTAATTAATTAATTAATTAATTAACTTAATTAATTCTGATTAAATTAACCAATTAAAATTAATTAACCTAATGATTAATTAACTTAATTAACTACTGTTAATTAGCTAATTAATTAGTATGACAGTGGGGCCCACCCCCTTAATTAATTATGATTAGTTTAATTAACCTGTTAATTAAAATGTGTCACTGACCAGTGGGACCCACTGGTCAGGTTGACCAGTCAACTCTGTTGACTGCTGATGTCAGCATGACATCATGCTGATGTCATTAATTCATTTTCGAATTAATTAAATAAATAATTAAATTCCAGAAATTAATAAAATCTTTAGAAAATCATATCTTTTAATCCGTAACTCGGATTAAAATACTTTCTACATGAAAGTTGCTCAGAACGACGAGACGAATCTGGATACGCGGTCCGTTCGTCCGCCACACACCCCTAACCTATCGAACCCGCAACTTTCCCCCTCCGGCTCCTCTGCCCGAAAACACGAAACACCGGGAATACTTTCCCGGGGGGTTTTCCCCCCTTCACCGGTATCACCTACTACCGCGTTAGGGCACACCGAACACCGCGTATTGCCTTGATTTATTTTGTGGTGCTTTGTTTGCTCTGTATTCATTATTTCTTCCCCCTCTTCTCTCCGGTAGACTACGAGACCGACGCTGCTGCTGACCAGTTCGACTGCGGAGTTGACAACCCCTCTCTCTTGCCAGAGCAACCAGGCAAGCCCCCCCCCTTGATCACCAGATATCGCCTATTCTCCCCTATACTGCTTGCATTAGAGTAGTGTAGCATGTTACTGCTTTCCGTTAATCCTATTCTGATGCATAGCCTGTCATTGTTGCTATAGTCATTGATACCTTACCCGCAATCCTAGATGCTTAGTATAGTATGCTAGTTTATCATTATTGGCCCTACATTCTTGTCAGTCTGCCTTGCTATACTATTGGGCCGTGATCACTCGGGAGGTGATCACGGGTATATACTATACATACATACATACTATACAGATGGTGACTAAAGTCGGGTCAGCTCGATGAGTACCCGCAAGTGATTCTGATGAGGGGGCTGAAAGGACAGGTGGCTCCATCCCGGTAGAGGTGGGCCTGGGTTCCCGACGGCCCCCGACTGTTACTTTGTGGCGGAGCGACAGGGCAGGTTGAGACCACCTAGGAGAGAGGTGGGCCTGGCCCTGTTCGGCGTTCGCGGATATTTAACACGCTTAACGAGATCTTGGTATTTGATCTGAGTTGGCTACGAGCCTATACGCACTAACCATCTACGTGGGAGTAGTTATGGGTATCCCGGCGTCGTGGTATCAGCCGAAGCACTTCAGACGTCAGCGACGGAGCGGCGCGCGCCGGATTGGACTGGAACGCCTACTAGGCTAGGTCTGCTTCCGGCCGCCCTCGCAACGTGCAGGTGTGCTATGGGCGATGGGCCCAGACCCCTGTGCGCTTAGGTTTAGACCGGCGTGCTGGCCTCTCTGTTTTGCCTAGGTGGGGCTGCGACGTGTTGATCTTCCGAGGCCGGGCATGACCCAGGAAAGTGTGTCCGGCCAAATGGGATCAAGCGTGTTGGGTAAGTTGGTGCACCCCTGCAGGGAAGTTAATCTATTCGAATAGCCGTGATCTTCGGTAACAGGACGACTTGGAGTTGTACCTTGACCTTATGACAACTAGAACCGGATACTCAATAAAACACACCCTTCCAAGTTCCACAGACAACCCGGTGATCGCTTTTCTACAGGGCGACGAGGAGAGGATCGCCGGGTAGGATTATGCTATGCGATGCGACTGGAGATGCTACTTGGAGATGCTATTTGGAGATGCTATTTGGAGATGCTACTTGGAGGACTTCGATCTACCCTCTTCTACATGCTGTAAGGCGGAGGCTGCCAGAAGCGTAGTCTTCGACAGGATTAGCTATCCCCCTCTTATTCTGGCATTCTGCAGTTCAGTCCACTGATATGGCCTCCTTACACTTATACCCATGCATATGTAGTGTAGCTCCTTGCTTGCGAGTACTTTGGATGAGTACTCACGGTTGCTTTTCTCCCTCTTTTCCCCATTTCCCTTCTACCTGGTTGTCGCAACCAGATGCCGAAGCCCAGGAGCCAGACGCCACCGTCGACGACGACTACTACACTGGAGGAGCCTACTACTACATGCAGGCTGCTGACGACGACCAGGAGTAGTTTAGGAGGATCCCAGGCAGGAGGCTTGCGCCTCTTTCGATCTGTATCCCAGTTTGTGCTAGCCATCTTATGACAACTTGTTTAACTTATGTCTGTACTCAGATAATGTTGCTTCCGCTGACTCGTCTATGATCGAGCACTTATATTCGAGCCCTCGAGGCCCCTGGCTTGTATTATGATGCTTGTATGACTTATTTATGTTTTAGAGTTGTGTTGTGATATCTTCCCGTGAGTCCCTGATCTTGATCGTACACATTTGCGTGTATGATTAGTGTACGATTAAATCGGGGGCGTCACACCTGCCCACTTGGGCCTGCAAACATTGTCCCAAGCCACGGCACAGTGCCCAACCGTTGCTTCCTTCTTTCCACACCATAGGAATCCACGGCAATTTTTGGTGAGTGCCTTGATAGTCTTCGCAATATTTTTTGACACTAGTGTAGTGTTAAAGACGTTCTTATATTATAGGACGGAGAGAGTAAAAAAGACGAAATGTTCCCATGCTATTCCACCAGCCCCACAAGATAATCCGCGGTGCAACAGTAGAACCTTGTTAACATCCCCGGTGGAGGTTTGTAATTGTTTGGAGTACGCTTGAAATTATAATTAGTTGATCTTTCTCGTTTTCAGCTCGGCTCATGGTTGTTCAAGTGAGAGCAGGCGGGCAGCTGGCTCCATCAGTCATCAAACTTCCCTACAAGGACTACTTCAAACCGAACACAACATATCATGTGGATTTTTTCAACGTCAGTTTGGATCAGTAAATATTTGTTCTTGCGTGAAGTTTTCAAAGTTAGAAAACAGGTTTTTCTAGAGAAGGGCACTTTGGCTCCCAGGCTCAGATGAATCCATGAGTGAACAAAAAAAAATCATTAAATATACTAAATAAAATTAAAAAAAATCCAAAAAACGATGGAGAAAGATGACTTGGTGTGTGATGTCCTGTCAAATTTCAGAGCATTTGAATATCTGAGTAGCTCTCAGCAAAAAAGACAAAATTGAGGTATGTTAAATTTTACTGTTTGTGCACTGTTTGAATCCAATCTTGTCTTTTTTGCTGAGAGCTACTTAAATGTCCAAATGCTTTGAAATTTTGCACGCACCTCATGAACTAAAATGTCTTCGACGCAAAAAAAAATAAAAAAATCTAGTATTTGTTTTAAATTTACTGTTCACCGGGTGCAGATGAGAGCCCGAGTTCAGAAATGGATATTCGCTTTTTTTGGCTGACTTAGAAAACAGTTTTTTACGGGTAAGCCAAGACTTAGAAAACAGTTTTTTACGGGTAAGCCAAGACTTAGAAAACAGTTTTTTTTTAGAAATTCTTAGAAAACAGTTGAATGAAAGAAAAAGCAGAGAGAGAGAAATGGGGCAGGCCAACTAGAGCGTCGGCCATCTACAACTCAGGCTCTTAGGACGGGCGCTAGGTCCCAATCCTGGCCGTTTCGTCCAATTCCTGGTGGATACCAGGATTTTGGCTTGCGCCGACGCAACTCCAGTCATCAGGCGCCTGTCTATTTTTTCTTTTCTTTTTTGCGTGAGTTTGTTTCAGAGGAGCCGGGCGCTAAAAAATACAGTAACTGGAAAATATCGTGGCCTCACTGTTGGTACAGCGCTCGGCGCTAGCATAGCTGCCTGTTCCTTTTTTTACTGTATTTGTGTAGCGCCCATGCATAGCATCGAGCATCAGAGAAACGGACTCTTTCACGGGTGCTAAACATAAAATCTTTTTTTTTATTTTCTCTTGCGCCTATATAAAATCTTTTTTATTATTTTCACATACGCGTTCGCGTCGCATAGCGCGTGAAACAGGAGCATCGGTGCTGACGGTTGTATGTCAAAACAAAACAAACAGAATACTCCCTGAAAAGGTTAGCAAAAGAACCGTAAGCATGGGAATTGGCTGCCAAATTTGGCCGATCATAAGGTAAGAAGGATGCAAGTCCTACCTGACACGGCATTATACATATAGCTATATACGTGACCGTGCCTAATCACACACTAAAGCTGACGAACGGGAAACGGTTTCTAACTGTCTTCGAGCGGCAAAAGAATTGCACGGGCAAACGAGCGTGGATTTATCTTGCCCGCCAGCAAAATGGAGTATCTGTTTACTTTTAGTTTGGACGCGATATGGAAGGACCTTCGTGGAGTGTGCGGATAGATACAGCAAAGACGTGTTTGGTTGCCCACATCGAGCCCATCCAAGCCCGCGCGGGAAGGGAGAGGTCTGTTTAGTTGTCTGGTTTTTTTGTTGGTCCTGCATTGCACGCTTTTCAAAGCAGCACAGAGCCTGGCTCGCTGGAAACCCTCGGATCGGCAGTTTCTCGCGAGTCAGGCTGAGTGCGGTGCGAGGTCGCACGGGCGGGAGCGAGGCGAGTGCGAGGGGGGATGGCGGGAGATGGAAATCTGGCGCGCCGTCCCGATGCCAAATTAGCCTCACCCCCCTTTTACTCGCTCACCCATAGCCACTGTCCCCCTTTCTTCGCTACTGCCTCACCACCGGCGGCGGCTGTGATTTCAGATCTGCGCTATAGGTGGCGGCGGCGGCGGCGGAAGAGGCGGCGGCGTTTGCGGCGGATCTGGTGCTCCCCTTGCTGTTGGCCACCGCCTGGTCGACCTAGTTTGTGCCATGGCTCCCCCTACGCCGTCCTCATCTCCGGTGGCGGTAAGCAGCACCCCCTCCCCCCTTTGTTAGCTCAGTGGTTAGGCCGTTAAGCTAGGTGTAGGATCGATTTCCCACTAAACGAACCATCGATGTCAACTAGGTTATGGACGCACGGATGAGGCTGATAATCCAGGCAACAGCACTGATTAGTGTGATTCAGGCATGGGTCATGTTCATGCACCAGAGAGCTGTTCGTCATGCTCGGAGACCTTTGATCCGCTATGGTCCATTGTTTCCCGGAAACAGGAGATGATCCAAAATCTGAACTACATCTACAACTACAATGACGTCGAGGCTTTGTGGATGCTTAGAATGAAAAGAGCACCATATGCCAGGCTTGTCGAGACCTTCAGGAGCAGGGGCCTGTTACAAGATAGCATCAACACCAGTGTCGAAGCGCAAGTGGCCATGTTCCTCCATGTTGTTGGCCATAACCAGAGGTTCAGGGTCATTCACAACACGTTCAGGAGATCAATGGAGACCATCTCTAAGTACTTCAAGCAGGTGCTTTTTGCTGTTGGGGAGCTTAGAGGAGAGATGATCAGGAGACCATCTGGCCAGACTCCACCCAAGATTCGCGGAAGCCCAAGATGGTATCCATACTTCAAGGTGAGCATTGGCAATATACACTTTTCATGGCTTGATATGTTTGTATTGTTCAAGTTCAGCACTAACACATGCTAGTGATGCCATTTTCAAGATTGCATTGGGGCAATAGATGGTACTCATGTCACTGCCAGAGTTCCTAGGTCACGGTCTGCAGTATACAGGGGGAGGAAGCACTACACAAGCCAGAATGTGCTTGCTGCTGTTGACTTTGATCCGAAGTTCACATATGTGCTGGCTGGCCAGGAGGGGTCAGCGCATGATGCAAACATTCTCATTGACAACATGAGTCGACCTGATGGGATCAACATTCCCGACGGCAAGTTCTACCTTAGAGATGCTAGCTATGCATGTCGGTCGGGTATTCTTCCACCCTTCAGGAAAACAAGGTACCATCTCAACGAATTCTCTAGTAGGAACTTTCTTAGGGCTGCACAGGAGCTGTTTAATCTCAGACACTCCAGCCTTAGAGTAACTGTTGAGAGGGCATTTGGAGCTCTGAAAAATAGGTTTAAGATCTTGAATCAGAAGCCATTTCACCCATACTCCACTCAAGTTAAGCTAGTTCTTGCTTGTTACATTCTGCATAACTGGATCCTCCAGTGGGGCTTTGATGAACACGTGCCTGAGAAGGAAGAGGTCGAGCCTGACGATGTTGTTAGCTCTGGCCATGATGTGGAGGCATTTGACAATGACGCTTGGAAGAACAAAAGGTTGGAGTGGGCAGAGGCAATGTGGCTTAACAGAGGTCAGTGCAGGATTTGAAAAAGAGGAAGAAGCAGCAGCAGCAAGAGAAGCACAGAAGAAGAGGAAGAAGAAGAAGCAGCAGCAAAAGCAGAAGAGGAAGATGAAGCAGCAACACCGATGAACTATCCTCTATTTAGCCAATGACTCTTAATAATTTGAAATGTCATTTGATTGTAATTATGATGAACTGTTATTTATTTAACTAGCTGACACTATGTTTAGATTGTGTGTGATAATGTCATCACTAGTTAGAAGTGGTGACAACACCTTATGCAGGTTGCAACCAAACACCATGTCATATGTGCACCTAATGCAATGCGGGCAACCAAACACCGGGTTAAAAATAGTTATCTCATGCAATTAGGGGCATGCACGCAACCAAACTATGTGCATCTGGGGTTTTTTGTCTGCATTTCCTTAAAACGGCTCAATAGAGCGAAGCTCGCCGGACCAAACTGAATCGGCAATGTAACCAAACACGTGTCAAGTGTACTTGTCCTTGGGCTAAATTCTCCGAGGAATCAAACATGTTCCAGCCCCTCGTCCTCGTCGGACAGACTAGTTTGTAGTCCTATAGTAGATGTTTGAAAATGGAGTGAAACGAGACAAGGGGATAAGGCAAGAGGCATATTTTTCAATTCAAACCGGGGGCCCGGCCGTGGAGGATAAGGAGAGCAACATGTTTCCAAAAGCAGCCGCATGCAGTGATGCAGCTGGTGAGTCTAGAAAGATCCTGTGACTTGTCGATCGTCTGCGTGTCCGCCTTTAAGCTGCTCTAGTATCTATCCACAATTATCAGGCCCTAATCATCTATCAGTCATCAATGTCTCTTACGAGAATAGTCCAGGGCCGTCCCATAGATTATTCGAGGGGAAATTGCTATTTGCTACGCTCATCTATTTGGATAATCATCACTTTTTATTGAACGGATAAACACGTGAACATTTGTACGTTTGTACTTGTAAAGTGTTTTTTCGGTATTTTTTTAACACAGTACAGACGCAAGCGCTCGTATACACGCGCATACACTCATCTTTATAAACGCACACATGCATACTCTACCTCTGTGAGCATCTTCGAAAGATTGAGTCGGCATATCGTCTTGAAATTTACGAAGTCGCCGTAGGCACCTCGTTGTCGATGAAAACGTCTCCTCCCACTGAATGCGCATCACCGAAAATCCTGAAATAAATCAAGAAATAAATGCGAGCACCAGGATTTAAACTCTGGTGGGCTGGGGATACCACAGTCCTTCTAATCATTCAACCACAACTTGTAAAGTGTTTTGTGCTGCCTATCTGCATTTGATACTGGTAAACTAGTTGATACTTTTTCTTCATAAATAAAACTAAATATATTATGCATGTTGTTGCAATTTTTTTTGCTATACTATATTTTAACGAAGTTGGAACATGAACATTTGATTATTATATAAAGGTAAATTATATTTATGAAATATAAGAGCATCTATCGCCGGGCGCCTCAAACCCGCCTTATACGCCTAGGCGGTCTGCCCGGTCACTCTGGTCACGTTTCTTCAACCCAGATGGGCTCTTTAAACGGGACTCAAAGGCCGGGGATGACCAGCACCCCTCATATCCAGCCCAAATATGGGGCGGATATGGGGACGCCCAGGCAGGCCCGTCATGTCGGACCCGACAGCTCGATTCTACCCCAAATTACACCAAATTCATCAAACCCTCACCTTCCGATGTACTCCAACATTTCCCGCACCGGGACCCTCGTCGTCCTCCACCCTTGCTCCCAATCCTCACCTCCGGTCCCGATCCATCGTCGGAGATGTCGTTCAGCCCGACCCACACTGTCGCGACAGAGACGCAATCCGCCTCGTCCGTCGACGGCGTCAATTCGTCGGTTGCGACTTGCAAGGCGGAACGTTGCCCGCAAGTTGCGGCGATGCCGGCAGCGAGAGAGGGAGGCGGCGGCGGCGCAGGGAGGTTCAGACATGGTGGAGCAGTTGTCTCCTCCCTCACGCCCGGATCCCCACCCCTTCCCTCCGTGCGTCGACGCGGATTACGCCGTCTGCCCCCCTTGGGATAGGGGACGATTCGACCACCGGCTTGGCAATTCCGGAGAGCTTTCCACCCATGCAGATGCCGACAGTCGACGTGTGTTACTCGTCGCAGCTTGTTCGGGCACGGATGAGCACGGGCACCGGCAGTGCCCGGGCTGCCCTCGACATGTTCGACAGAATGACTGAACAAGAGTGGGTGCATTTTCTTTGCTCCTGTCCGATCATATTTTAGCATAGACCACTAGTTCATTTTGCACATGATGAATGCTTGCAAACCATAATCACGTAGGAGGCATTCTTGTCGAAAATGACCAATGACAATGAAGATCCGACCAAAATGGAGTATGAATTGGAGGCCACCACCGCATTTGAAGTTGGGACAACATCCGATCCCAATCTGAGCAAGAAGAAGAAGAAGAAGAAGAAGAAGGAGAAGAAGACCAAGACGCCGAAGGCTAGGGGTCCGGCATTATCAAGATTTGAGGACATCTTGTTGGTCAAAACTTGGTTGGCAACAACAATGGATCCAATATGCGGCACCAAGCAAAAGGGGAACACCTATTGGACGAAGATTTGGAAGGAGTATCACGAGCAAAAGGAGTATGTGGAGCCGCATCCTATCGTGACCACCCGTAATGTGGCATCTCTCCAACATCGTTGGGGATCATTCAAGGGGAAGTGAACAACTACGTCGGCTACTACTCACAAGTGACCAAACACCCTCAAAGTGGGATGGGAGTCACAACTCACGTAAGCTCGATTGCCTCATCTTGTCGTCCATTGCATATGCTTTTTGTATTTGCACTCTCGTGCTCATACATATGTTGTTTGATAGACGACGGTGGCGGACACTTTGTATCACGAGGTCGAGAAGAAGCCATTTGCTTTTAGCCATTGTTGGGTCATATTGAATGACAAGCCGAAGTGGAACCAACTTGTGGCCAACCTCAAGTACGGAAAGAAGAGGAATGATGGCTCAAGCTCGAACCAATCAATTGGGTTGGACGATGAAGAGGACGATGTTGTCGTGACAAACGGAAAAGCCACCGTGCCAAAGGACAACCACCAAGTCATGGTAAACAAGTGGGAGAAGGCATGTGCGCCCGTGATGCCGTGGATAGCAAAATGTCGTCCACATGGACGTGCATTTTTTGGTGAGGGAGTGTTGGGGAACATAGTACTTTCAAATTTTCCTACGCACACGCAAGATCATGGTGATGCATAGCAATGAGAGGGGAGAGTGTTGTCCACGACCCTCGTAGACCAAAAATGGAAGCGTTATGACAACACGGTTGATGTAGTCGTACGTCTTCACGATCGACCGATCCTAGTACCGAACGTACGACACCTCCACGATCTGCACACGTTCAGCTCGGTGACGTCCCACGAACTCCGATCTAGCAGAGTGTTGAAGGAGAGTTTCGTCAGCACGACGGCGTGATGACGGTGATGATGAAGCTACCGGCGCAGGGCTTCGCCTAAGCACTACGACGATATAACCAAGGTGGATTATGGTGGAGGGGGGCACCGCACACGGCTAAGAGATCAATGATCAACTTGTGTGTCTATGGGGTGCCCCCTCCCCCGTATATAAAGAAGTGGAGGAGGGGGAGGGCCGACCCTCTACTATGGCGCGCCCTGGGGAGTCCTACTCACATCGGGAGTAGGATTCCCCCCTTCCAAGTAGTAGGAGTAGGAGAGAAGGAAGGGGAAGAAAGAAGAGAAGGAAGGAGGGGGCGCCGCCCCTCCCCCTAGTCTAATTCGGACTAAGCCTGGGGGGGCTGCCCTAGGAAGCCCATCTCTCTTTCCCTTAAAGCCCAATAAGGCCCATATACTCCTCGGTGAATTCCCGTAACTCTCCGGTACTCCGATAAATACCCGAACCACTCAAAACCTTTCTGATGTTCGAATATAGCCTTCCAATATATCGATCTTTACGTCTCGAACATTTCAAGACTCCTCGTCATGTCCCTGATCTCATCCGGGACTCTAAACAACCTTCGGTACATCAAAACACATAAACTCATAATACTGATCATCACCGAACGTTAAGAGTGCAGACCCTACGGGTTCGAGAACTATGTAGACATGACCTAGACATGTCTCTGGTCAATAACCAATAGCGGAACCTGGATGCTCATATTGGCTCCCACATATTCTACGAAGATCTTTATCGGTCAAATCGCATAACAACATACGTTGTTCCCTTTGTCATCGGTGTGTTACTTGCCCGAGATTCGATCGTCGGTATCTTAATACCTAGTTCAATCTCGTTACCGGCAAGTCTCTTTACTTGTTCCATAATGGATCATCCCGTAACTAACTCATTAGTCACATTTCTTGCAAGGCTTATAGTGATGTGCATTACCGAGAGTGCCCAGAGATACCTCTCCGACAATCGGAGGGACAAATCCTAATCTCGATCTATGCCAACTTAACAAACACCATCGGAGACACCTGTAGAGCACCTTTACAATCACCCAGTTACGTTGTGACGTTTAGTAGCACACAAAGTGTTCCTCCGGTATTCGGGAGTTGCATAATCTCATAGTCTGAGGAACTTGTATAAGTCATGAAGAAAGCAGTAGCAATGAAACTAACACGATCATAATGCTAAACTAATGGATGGGTCATGTCCATCACATCATTCTCCTAATGATGTGATCCCGTTCATCAAATGACAACACATGTCTATGGTTAGGAAACATAACCATCTTTGATTAACGAGCTAGTCAAGTAGAGGCATACTAGGGACTATAGGTTTTGTCTATGTATTCACACATGTACTAAGTTTTCGGTTAATACAATTCTAGCATGATAAATAAACATTTATCATGATATAAGGAAATAAATAATAACTTTATTATTGCCTCTAGGGCATATTTTCTTTAGTCTCCCACTTGCACTATAGTCAATAATCTAGTTCACATCGTCATGTGATTTAACACCAATAGTTCACATATGTATGTGATTAACACCCATAGTTCACATCGTCATGTGACCAACACCCAAAGGGTTTACTAGAGTCAATAATCTAGTTCACATTGCCATGTGATTTACAACCAATAGTTCACATCTGTATGTGATTAACACCCATAGTTCACATCGTCATGTGACCAACACCCAAAGGGTTTACTAGAGTCAATAATCTAGTTCACATTGCTATGTGATTAACACCCAAAGAGTACTAAGGTGTGATCATGTTTTGCTTGTGCGAGAAGTTTAGTCAACGGGTCTGTCACATTCAGAGCCGTATGTATTTTGCAAATATTCTATGTCTTCAATGCTCTACATGGTTCTACTCTAGCTAATTTCTCCCACTTTCAATATGTATCTAGATTGAGACTTAGAGTCATCTGGATCAGTGTAAAAGCTTGCATCGATGTAACTCTTTACGACGAACTCTTTATCACCCCCATCACCGAGAAACATTTCTTTAGTCCTCACTAAGGATAATTTTGACCACTGTCCATTGATCTACTCTTAGATCACTATTGTACCCCCTTGCCAAACTTATGGCAAGGTACACAATAGGACTGGTATACAACACAACATACTATATAGATCCTATGACTGTGGCATAGGGAATGACTTTCATTCTCTTTCTATCTTCTGCCATGGTCGGGCTTTGTGTCTTACTCAACTTTACACCTTGTAATAAAGACAAGAATTCCTTCTTTGACTGATCCATTTTGAACTCCTTCAAAAAGTTTGTCAAGGTATTTACTCATTGAAAAATCTTATCAAGCATCTTGATCTATCTCTATAGATCTTGATGCCCAATATGTAAGCAGCTTCATCGAGGTCTTTCATTGAAAAACTCTTATTCAAGTATCCCTTTATGCTATCCAGAACATCTATATCATTTCCAGTCAACAATATGCCATCCACATATTACTACAGAGCTCCCACTCACTTTCTTGTAAATACAGGCATCTTCAAAAGTCTGTCTAAAACCATATGCTTTGATCAACTCATCAAAGCATATATTCCAACTCCCAGAGGCTTGCACCAGTCCATAAATGGATCGTTGGAGCTTGCACACTTTGTTAGCACCCTTTGGATCGACAAAACCTTCTGGTTGCATCATATACAACTCTTCTTCGAGAAATCCATTCAGGAATGCAGTTGACATCCATCTGCCAAATTTCATAATCATAAAATGCAGCAATTGCTAACATGATTCAGACAGACTCAAGCATCGCTACGGGTGAGAAAGTCTCGTCGTAGTCAACTCCTTGAACTTGTTGAAAACCTTTTGCGACAAGTCGAGCTTTGTAGATAGTAACACTACTATCAGCGTATGTCTTCCTCTTGAAGATCCATTTACTTTTTATGGCTTGCCGGTCATCGGGCAAGTTCACCAAAGTCCACACTTTGTTCTCATACATGGATCCCATCTTAGATTTCATGGCCTACAAGCCATTTCGCGGAACCTGGGCTCATCATCGCTTCCTCATAGTTCGTAGGTTCATCATGGTCTAGTAACATGACTTCCAGAACAGGATTACCGTACCATTCTGGTGCGGACCGTACTCTGGAAGACCTACGAGGTTCTGTAGTAACTTGATCTGAAGTTTCGTGATCATCATCATTAGCTTCCTCACTCATTGGTGTAGGAATCACTGGAACTGATTTCTGTGATGAACTACATTCCAATTCGGGAGAAGGTACAATTACCTCATCAAGCTCTACTTTTCTCCCACTCACTCCTTTTGAGACAAACCCCTTCTCTAGAAAGGACCCATTCTTAGCAACGAGTATCTTGCCTTTGTATCTGTGATAGAAGGTGTACCCAACAGCTTCCTTTGGGTATTCTATGAAGACACACTTCTCCGATTTGGGTTCGAGCTTATCAGGTTGAAGTTTTTTCACGTAAGCATCGCAGCCCCAAACTTTAAGAAACGACAACTTTGGTTTCTTACCAAACCACAGTTCATAAGGCGTCGTCTCAACGGATTTTGATGGTGCCCTATTTAAAGTGAATGCAGTTGTCTCTAATGCATAACCCCAAAATAATAGTGGTAACCCGGTAAGAGACATCATAGATCACACTATATCCAATAAAGTGTGGTTACAACGTTCGGACACACCATTATGCTGTGGTGTTCCATGTGGCGTGAGCTGTGAAACTATTCCACATTATTTTAAATGATGGCCAAACTCATAACTCAAATATTCTCCTCCACGATCAGATCGTAGAAACTTTATTTTCTTGTTACGATGATTCTCCACTTCACTCTGAAATTCTTTGATCTTTTCAAATGTTTCAGACTTGTGTTTCATTAAGTAGATATACCCATATCTGATCAAATCATTTGTGAAGGTCTGGAAATAACGATACCCGCCACGAGCATCAACACTCATTGGACTGCATACATCGGTATGTATTATTTCCAATAAGTCACTAGCTCGTTCCATTGTTCCGGAGAACGGAGTTTTAGTCATCTTGCCCATAAGGCATGGTTCGCAAGCATCAAATGATTCATAATCAAGTGAGTCCAAAAAACCATCTTTATGAAGTTTCTTCATGCGCTTTACACCGATATGACCCAAACGGCAGTGCCACAAATATGTTGTATTATCATTATCAATTTTGCATCTTTTGGCATCAATGTTATGAATATGTGTATCACTACGATCAAGATTCAATAAACCATCAACATTGGGTGTATGACCACAAAAGGTTTTATTCATGTAAACAGAATAACAATTTATTTTCTGTCTTAGATGAATAATCGTATCGCAATAAACATGATCTAATCATATTTATGCTCAACGCAAACACCAAATAACATTCATTTAGGTTCAACACTAATCTCAAAAGTATAGGGAGTGTGTGATGATGATCATATCAATCTTGGAACCACTTCCAACACACATCGTCACTTCACCCTCAACCAGTCTCTGTTTATTCTGTAACTCCTGTTTCGAGTTACTAATCTTAGCAACCGAACAAGTATCAAATACCCATGGGCTACTATAAACACTAGTACGGTACACATCAATAACTTGTATATCAAATATACCCTTGTTCACTTTGCCATCCTTCTTATCCACCAATATTCAGGGCATTTCCGTTTCTAGTGACCATTTCCTTTGCAGTAGAAGCACTTAGTTTCAGGCTTTGGTCCAGCTTTGGGCTTCTGCATGGGAGTGACAACTTGCTTGTCATTCTACTTGAAGTTCCCTTTCTTTCCCTTTGCCCTTTTTTTGAAACTAGTGGTCTTGTCGATCATCAACACTTTGATGCTCTTTCTTGATTTCTACCTTCGTCGATTTCAAAATCACGAAGAGCTCAGGAATCGTTTTCGTCATCCCTTGCATAATATAGTTCATCACGAAGTTCTAGTAACTTGGTGATGGAGACTAGAGAACTCTATCAATCACTATCTTATCTGGAAGATTAACTCCCACTTGATTCAAGTGATTGTAGTACACAGACGTTCTGAGCACATGCTCACTAGTTGAGCAATTCTCCTCCATCTTTTAGGCAAAGTACTTGTCAGAGGTCTCATACCTCTTGACACGAGCATGAGTCTGAAATACTAATTTCATCTCTGGGAACATCTCATATGTTCCGTGACGTTTCAAAAATATTTTTGAAGTCTCGGTTCTAAGCCATAAAGCATGGTGCACAAAACTATCAAGTAGTCATCATATTGAGCTAGCCAAACGTTCACAACATCTCCATCTGCTCCTACAATAGGTCTGTCACCTAGCGGTGCATCAAGGACATAATTCTTTTGTGCAGCAATGAGGATACACGTCAGATCACGGACCTAGTCCGCATCTTTGCTACTAACATCTTTCAACTTAGTTTTCTCTAGGAACACACGAAAAACATAGGGAAGCTATAATGCGAGCTATTGATCTACAACATAATTTGCAAAATACTATCAGGACCATGATAAATTAAAGTTCAGTTTAATCATATTACTTAAGAACTCTCACTTAGATAGACATCCCTCTAGTCATCTAAATGATCACATGATCCAAATCAACTAAACCATGTCCGATCATCACATGAGATGGAGTAGTTTTCAATGGTGAACATCACTATGTTGATCATATCTACTATATGATTCACGCTCGATGTTTCGGTCTCTAGTGTTCCGAGGCCATATCTGCATATGCTAGGCTCGCCAAGTTTAACCCAAGTATTCTGCGTGTCCAAAATTGGCTTGCACCCGTTGTATGTGAACGTAGAGCCTATCACACCCGATCATCACGTGGTGTCTCAACATGAAGAACTGTCGCAATGGTGCATACTCAGGGAGAACACTTGTACCTTGAAATTTAGTGAGAGATCATCTTATAATGCTACCGTCAAACTAAGCAAAATAAGATGCATAAAAGATAAACATCACATGCAATCAATATAAGTGATATGATATGGCCATCATCATCTTGTGCCTTTGATCTCCATCTCCAAAGCACCGTCATGATCACCATCATCACCGGCGTGACACCTTGATCTCCATCGTAGCATCATTGCCGTGTCGCCAACTATTGCTTCTGCGACTATCGCTACTGCTTAGTGATAAAGTAAAGCAATTACATGGCGATTGCATTTCATACAATAAAGCGACAACCATATGGCTCCTGCCAGTTGCCGATAACTCTGTTACAAAACATGATCATCTCATACAATAAAATTTAGCATCATGTCTTGACCATATCACATTACAACATGCCCTGCAAAAACAAGTTAGACATCCTCTACTTTGTTGTTGCAATTTTTACATGGCTGCTACGGCCTGAGCAAGAACCGTTGTTACCTACGCATCAAAACCACAACGATTCTTCATCAAGTATGTGTTGTTTTGACCTTCACAAGGACCGGGCGTAGCCACACTCGATTCAACTAAAGTTGGAGAAACTGACACCCGCTAGCCACCTGTGTGCGAAGCACGTCGGTAGAACCAGTCTCGCGTAAGCGTACGCGTAATGTCGGTCCGAGCCGCTTCATCCAACAATACCGCCGAATCAAAGTATGACATGCTGGTAAGCAGTATGACTATTATCGCCCACAACTCACTTGTGTTGTACTCGTGCATATAACATCTACGCATAAACCTGGCTCGGATGCCACTGTTGGGGAACGTAGTAATTTCAAAAAAAATCCTACGCACACGCAAGATCATGGTGATGCATAGCAACGAGAGGGGAGAGTGTTGGCCACGTACCCTCGTAGACCGAAAACGGAAGTGTTATGACAACACGGTTGATGTAGTCATATGTCTTCACGATCGACTGATCCTAGTACCAAACATACGACACCTCTGCGATCTGCACACGTTCAGCTCGGTGACGTCCCACGAACTCCAATCCTGCTGAGTGTCGAAGGAGAGTTTCTTCAGCAGGACGGTGTGATGACAGTGATGATGAAGCTACTGGCGCAGGGCTTCGCCTAAGCACTACGATGATATAACCGAGGTGGATTATGGTGGAGGGGGGCACCGCACACGGCTAAGAGATCAATGATCAACTTGTGTGTCTATGTGGTGCCCCCGCCCCGTATATAAAGGAGTGGAGGAGGGGGAGGGCCGGCCCTCTACTATGGCGCGCCCTGGGGAGTCCTACTCCCACCGGGAGTAGGATTCCCCCCTTCCAAGTAGTAGGAGTAGGAGAGAAGGAATGGGAAGAGAGAAGAGAAGGAAGGAGGGGGCGCCACCCCTCCCCCTAGTCTATATCGGACTAGGCCTTGGGGGGGGGGGGCGACCTGCCCTAGGAAGCCCCTCTCTCTTTCCCTTAAAGCCCAATAAGGCCCATATACTCCTCGGCGAATTCCCGTAACTCTCCGGTACTCCGATAAATATCTGAACCACTCAGAACCTTTTCGATGTCTGAATATAGCCTTCCAATATATCGATCTTTATGTCTCGAACATTTCGAGGCTCCTCGTCATGTCCCTGATCTCATTCGGGACTCCGAACAACCTTCAGTACATCAAAACACATAAACTCGTAATACCGATTGTCACCGAACGTTAAGCGTGCGGACCCTACGGGTTCGAGAAATATGTAGACATGACCAAGACATGTCTCTGGTCAATAACCAATAGCGGAACCTGGATGCTCATATTGGCTCCCACATATTCTACGAAGATCTTTATCGGTTAAACCGCATAACAACATACGTTGTTCCCTTTGTCATTGGTGTGTTAATTGCCCGAGATTCGATCGTCGGTATCTCAATACCTAGTTCAATCTCGTTACCGGCAAGTCTCCTTACTTGTTCTGTAATGCATCATCCCATAACTAACTCATTAGTCACATTGCTTGCAAGGCTGATAGTGATGTGCATTATCGAGAGGGCCCAGAGATACCTCTCCGACAATCGGAGTGACAAATCCTAATCTCGATCTATGCCAACTCAACAAACACCATCAGAGACACCTGTAGAGCACCTTTACAATCACCCAGTTACGTTGTGACGTTTGGTAGCACACAAAGTGTTCCTCTGGTATTTGGGAGTTGCATAATCTCGTAGTCTGAGGAACTTGTATAAGTCATGAAGAAAGCAGTAGCAATGAAACTAACACGATCATAATGCTATGCTAACGGATGGGTCATGTCCATCACATCATTCTCCTAATGATGTGATCCCGTTCATCAAATGACAACACATGTCTATGGTTAGGAAACATAACCATCTTTGATTAACGAGCTAGTCAAGTAGAGGCATACTAGGGACTATAGGTTTTGTCTATGTATTCACACATGTACTAAGTTTCCGGTTAATACAATTCTAGCATGAATAATAAAAATTTATCATGATATAAGGAAATAAACAATAACTTTATTATTGCCTCTAGGGCATATTTCCTTCAGGGAGAACAAGAAGGAGGAGAGGTATAAGCTCATGTTGGATGTGCAAAAGGAAAGGATGGAGTGGGACCGAAACAGGGCAGATAAGAAGCTCGAAATTGAGAGAGAGAGAAAATTGATTTGGAGAAGCAACAAGCGGTGATCAAATGGGAACTCGAGAAGGCCAAGACATTTGGCGACATAGAGCTTGAAAAGGAGATGTTGCAACTCGCACGGGACGCGGAAGATGCGAGGATCATGTTGGCGGACGAGACTCTCTTGGATGAGCATGTGGAGAAGTGGCTTGCAGACAAGAAGATGGAGATCAATGACCGTAGTGTTGGGAATCGTTGCATGGAAAACAAATAATATATATACGCACACACAATGATCTATCCAAGGAGATGCATAGCAACGAGGGGAAGAGTGTGTCTATGTACCCTCATAGATCGTAAGCGGAAGCGTTTAACAATGCGGTTGATATAGTCGAACTTCTTCTAGCTCTGATCGATCAAGTACCGAATGTACGGCACCTCCGAGTTCTGCACACGTTCATCTCGATGACGTCCCTCGCCTTCTTGATCCAGCAAGACATTGAGGTAGTAGATGAGTTCCATCAGCACGACGGCGTGGTGACGGTGATGGTGAAGTGATCCTCGCAGGGCTTCACCTAAGCACTACGAAAATATGACCGATGGTGTAAATGGTGGAGGGGGGCGCCGCACACGGCTAGGCAATTGTCTGCTTGTGCTAGGAGCCCCCCTCCCACATATATATAGGTGGGGAAGAGGAGGGAGCGGCCAAGAGGGCACCCCAAGTAGGCTGAATCCTACTTGGGGTCCTCCCAACTGGCGTGCCCCCCTGC
>NC_057795.1:342000532-342006839 GCF_018294505.1 Triticum aestivum
CTATTCCACACTTGCCTTTCCTCCTTTCCCTTTCCTTATCCACCATTCGTCGGCCCATATGGGGGGTGCACCAGCCCCTTGTGGCTGGTGTGTTTCCCCTCTTGGCCCATAAGGCCCATATCTTTTGCCGAGGGTGCCCGGAACCCCTTCTGGTGACCCAATACGTACCCGGTACCCTTCGGAACACTTCTGCTGTCCGAACATCATCGTCCTATATATAAATCTTTACCTCTCAACCATTTTGATACTCCTCATCATGTCCGTGATCTCATCCGGGACTCCGAACAATATTCGGTCACCAAATCACATAACTCATATAATACAATATCGTCATCGAATGTTAAGCGTGCGGACCCTATGGGTTCGAGAACTATGTAGACATGACCGAGACACCTCTGCGATCAATAACCAATAGCGGAACCTGGATGCCCATATTGGCTCCTACATATTCTACGAAGATCTTTATCGGTCAAACCGTTATGACAACATACATAATTCCCTTTGTCCATTGATATGTTACTTGCCCGAGATTCGATCGTCGGTATCTTCATACCTAGTTCAATCTCGATACCGGCAAGTCTCTTTACTCGTTCCGTAATACATCACCTCGTGACTAACTCCTTAGTCATTTGCTTGCAAGCTTATGATGTGTATTACCAATAGGGCCCAGAGATACCTCTCCGATACTCGGACTGAAAAATCCTAATCTCGGAGATACCTGTAGAGCATCTTTATAATCACCCAATTACGTTGCAATGTTTGATAGCACACAAGGTATTCCTCCGGTATCCGGGAGTTGCATAATCTCATAGTCGAAGGAATATGTATTTGACATGAAGAAAGCAATAGTAATAAACTGAACGGTCATTATGCTAAGCTAACAGATGGGTCTTGTCCATCACATCGTTCTCCAAATGAATGTGATCCCATTATCAAATGACAACACATGTCTATGGTTAGGAAACCTTAATCATCTTTGATCAACAAGCTAGTCTAGTAGAGGCATACTAGGGACACAGTATTAGTTTATGTATTCACACATGTATTTAAGTTTCCGGTTAATACAATTCTAGCATGAATAATAAACCTTTCTCATGAATAAGGAAATATAAAATAAGAACTTTATTATTGCCTCTAGGGAATATTTCCTTCAGTCTCCCACTTGCACTAGAGTCAATAATCTAGTTCACATTGCCATGTGATTAACACCCATAGTTCACATCACCATGTGACCAACACCCAAAGAGTCTACTAGAGTCTATAATCTAGTTCACATCGCCATGTGATTAACACCCAAAGAGTACTAATGCGTGATCATGTTTTGCTTGTGAGAGAAGTTTAGTCAATGGGTCTGTCCTATTTAGATCCGAATGTATTTTGCAAATTTCTCTGTCCACAATGCTCTACATGAGCTACTCTAGCTAATTGCTCCCACTTTCAATATGTATCCAGATTGAGACTCGGAGTCATCTGAATTGGTGTTAAAGCTTGCATCAACGTAACCCTTTACGATGAACTCTTTATCACCTCCATTACTGAGAAATATTTCCTTAGTCCTCTTAGGTAGCTAAGGATCCTTTTGACCGATGTCCAGTGATCTACTCCTAGATCACTATTGCACCCCCTTGCCAAACTCATGGCAAGGTACACAATAGGTCTGGTACAAAGCATGGCATACTTTATAGAACCCATGGCTGAGGCATAGGGAATGACTTTAATTCTCTCTCTATTTTCTGTCGTGGTCGGGCTTTGAGTCTTACTCAACTTCACACCTTGCAATAAAGGCAAGAACCCTTTCTTTGACTTATCTATTTTGAACTTTTTGTCAAGGTATGTGCTTTGTGAAAGTCCTATTAAGCGTTTTGATCTATCTATATAGATCTTGATGTTGGGAAACGTAGCATGCAATTTCAAAAAAATTCCTACGCTCACGCAAGATCTATATAGGAGATGCATAGCAACGAGAGGGGAAGAGTGTGTCCACGTACCCTCGTAGACTGAAAGCGGAAGCGTTTTCGAACGCGGTTGATGTAGTCGAACTTCTTCTCATTCCGACCGATCAAGTACCAAACGTACGGCACCTCCGAGTTCTGCACATGTTCAGCTTGATGACATCCTTCGAACTCTTGATCCAGCAAAGTGTCGAGGAAGTATAAGAGTTCTGTCAGCATGATGTCATGGTGACGGTGATGGTGAAGTTATCCGCGCAGGGCTTCACCTAAGCACTACGTGAATATGACCGAAGGCGTAAACTGTGGAGGGGGGCGTCGCAGACGACTATCCGTTGGTGTGTCTTCTAGCGGTGCCCCCCTTTATATATATATACATATATATATATATATATATATATATATATATATATATATATATATATACATAAACACTATTCTAATCACGAGATCAGAATAATATTCTGATCACAACCTGAACTGCCTGAGTAGCGCGCCTGAACTTCTCTCTGTACGAACTCAACCTTCGGGCTATCTTCGCAACCGTGCCTTCTACCGCGAGTTTTTCTGGTTAGTCGTGTTCCATGTGATGTAAGTGTAATCTTCAAATGATTTTTAGCAACTAAATACTTGTTTTAGATAGGAATCTCACTCATAGGCGGATTTTGCACTCGGGTCGTGAAGAACTCGCGTTTTTTGCGATTTTACTGCCTGAGTTGTTCGACCTGAACTTTCCCATGTGCTAGGTTGAACTTCCCGCAACATTTCCCAAATAGGGCTTGCTATATACCATTGGAAAGCTATGGACACGAGTATCAAGACCCAAGTTAAATGTTCCGCAAAATGTAAGCGGTTTAAGAGCAGTTTTGAAAACCGTTTTTCTTCACACAAAAAACGTGAATCATATTATCGATCGCATTTCAAAACCGTTAATCGGAATGAGGCATATAATATGGCGTTGGAAAGCTGCTGCAAAACCGCTCCTTCCACATGTTAAAAGTTTTTTCTAATTCCATATGGTTAAAGAGTAATTTGAAAAAAACGTAAAATTGTGTAAACCGAACAGCTGAGTTCGTTTTTCCGATGTCATTTCTAAACGGCTAATCCAATGGAGGCATATGATATGGTGTTGGAAAGCTTATGAAAATGCGCTACTTTTTCATCTCCAAATTGTTTTTCTAATTTTGAATGGTTTAAGAGTAATTTAGAAAATGGCCCAAGTCCTACCGAGTTCGTATTTTCGAGCTAATGTCTTAACCGCGCGTCCGAATGCAGCAAATGATATGGCGTTGGAAAGCTTGAAAAAATGCGAAACTTTTTGCTATGCATTGTTTCTCCCAGTTCTTTACGGTTTTAAGTCAGTTTCGAAAATGGCCAAAGACGTATTTTCACCGTAATTTCTACAAACTTTATCGGAATTGGGCAAATAATATACCGTTGAAAAGCTACGGAAAATGTGAAACTTTTTCATGTTGATGATTTTCTCTGATTCCTAGACGTTTTCAAGTAATTCTGAAAACAGCGGGATCATTCGTAGTTCCTCTATCGCGAAACAGATTCTTCGGAAATGCACCGCGTGAAGAACCTGAACTTCTCGGCATGTCTACCTGAACTTCACTCTGTTTTTTCACGTGCTTTTTTTGCTTGTTGCTCTCAATCCACTGCTCGAGCTGTCCATCCACTGATCGGAATTGAGCAAGTGATATACTAATGGAAAGCTGCTGTAAACACGCAACTTTCCCATGTTGATCATTTTTTCATACTCGCGACGATGTTAAAAGTTTTTCATCTGAAATTCATTCAGCGTAGTAGTTGAACTTCCTGCTGTTTTCACGTTGAACTTCTGTGACGTATTTTTGTTTGTAATTTTCTCATCCGTTTCGTCACTGCTACACAAATGATATTCCTTTTGTACAAACCTCTCTCACAATAATTTTTTTAATTTTCTCCGACCGAGGACTTGAACTTACACAAATGATATTCCCTGTCGTTTTGAAGTAATTAGAGAAATGACGAGATCATGGTTTCTGCCTTCACCGCGAATGGAATTGCACTGCGTGAAGTAGTTGAACTTCTCGGACATGTCCGTTTGAACTTCACTCTGTTTTTACGTGCTATTTTTTGACGTGCTGTTTTTTACACTGCGTGAAGTAGTTGAACTTCTGGGGCATGCCTGTTTGAACTTCACTCTGTTTCACTTTTATTTGTATTTTTCTTATACGAAATACACACCATGTAGTACGTGAACTTCTGGTTGTTATCACTTTTGAACTTCTCTCTGGTTTGAGAGAATTATTTTAAAACACAAAAACAATATACTTTTTTATGTATTTTGGACATCTAAATACACGGTGAACCTCTCACAAGAATTTTTTTGAACTTTTCCTCGCCGAGCAATTGAACTTCTAGCAACCATTCTTTTCGTTTATGTTTTTTTTAAAGTGTAAAAAATGGTGTTATGTTTTTTATTTTTTGAACAGGTAAATCCTAGGCTTTAATAAACTCCGAACTTCTGTGTTATTTGAATTTGAACTTCACATTTTTTGTATTTTTGAGTAAAGAATTGTATTTGATTTTTATACGGAAAAAATTGAACATGGAAATACAAGGTGAACCTCTCTCGCAAGAATTTTTGAATTCCCCTGGATAGAGCACTTGAACTTCTAGCTACAAATTTTTTAGCCTTTTTTCATACATATAATGCACACCGTGTAGTACGTGAACTTCTAACAGTTATCAACCTGAGCTTCTCTCGGTTACGTGAAAATATTTAAGTTTTTTATAGGCATTAAACCGCTCTACCTTTTTTTATTTGAACTTTATTGTGTATTTTTTTAGAAATGTAATAAACCTTATACAACTTCTTGGTTATTTCGAACTGATCTTCTTGGTTTATTCGTTAGTAACGGGGAAATTTGAGTTTTTGTAATAAATATTGAATTGCTCCATTTTTTAAAATTGAACTTCTTGGTTTATTATTTTGTAACGAGGAAAATCAAAGTTTTTTTTATATAAAACTTTTCTATTTTTGCTAAGCTACTCAAACCTTTGTATAAACCATCTGTTTTCAGTATATTTTTCTTCAATCTGCTTTCATGTATGTATTGTCAATCAATCGACAAGCTATGCTCAATAGCATCAGCCTTTTCTCAATCATCATCAGCCATTGATTCTAATCTTTCTTCCAGCCGATCGACAGATGGTCAACACGATAATGGGAAAAACAAAAGAACCCAAGTGAAAGTCAGACGTTTGTTTGTTTCCCTAGAAAAATGAGGGGTTAAAAATAACTAGAAGTAGTGTGAGCCATGAAAAACCAACAACTACCTTGTGGAGTGAGAGAACGTTCAGAGATAACCATGATTACACACTATGACCTGATAAGAGCAGAGCAGTGGATATAGCAGAAAACAGAATATTAGCATGCCAGTTGCCAGCTTACACGGGTCCGTACTACATAATGGAATTAGCAAAATCACACGACTTTCCCCATTACAGGACTATTGTACACGGTAGTAACTGCTCTGCTGCACAAATATAAGAACAGCATAGCGATCACAAGGAGCAGGTTGGTGCTAGCCATCAGCAGCGGTGTGCTTTGGCTGTCCATCGAGCAGCAGTGCGGTGCAGCGCAAGGGGGGCGCGATTGCTGAAGCTGTGGCTGGGGACGTCCATGAGCTAGTTGGATCTCTGCTTGGTTGCCGCCGTCCGTGAAATTGTGCTTTTGGAGGTCAACGGTATATACCAGCGGCGCGACAGCCGGAGCCAGGCGTGGGGCATCGCCGGGGCTAGATTCAGGCAAGGGGGCTGTGCGGGGTTGGATCCAGGCAGGGGGCGGCTCAAGCGTGGATGGAAGGCTGCAGGCGGTCGCCACAGCGGAGGGCGGAGCTGGAGGTCATGGGGCAGCTGGTGCGTCGGGCGGAGCTGGGCAGGTCGCAGTGCCCCTCCGGGCAGGTCGCGGTGGCGCCCCTGGGAAGGTCGCGGCAGCGCCATTGGGAAGGCCGCTGCCCCTGCCCCGCGGCGGGAGGTTGCCGGGGCCAGCCGGCTGCGCGGGAGGTTGCCGGGGCCAACCGTCTGCGCGGGAGGTGGCCGGGGCCCTGCAGCTGCGTGGGAGGTTGCAGGGGGGCCGAATCCATGGTTGAAGCAGGGGAGGGGCTTGATGGCGGCGCTGTAGGTGGCCAGGGTCAGCTGGCGGCGCGGGAGGTGGCTGTGGCCCGGCAACGGCACGGGAGGTGGCCGGGGCCCGGGGGCGGCGCGAGGTACGGAGGGAGGCGACGGTGGGGCGATGCAGTTCGGGGGGAGGTTAGGGGACGGGTCGTGGCGAGCAGGTGGGGTGGGTTTTTTCCTTTTCTTTTTAC
>NC_057795.1:342307161-342423040 GCF_018294505.1 Triticum aestivum
GATTTGCTTTGGACTGCAAATGCACAAGGAGTTAGGCTCATGGGTAACTCTTCCATGTCACATACATCTTGGTGGAGCGCTCAAAATGATAATAATTGAATACAAGCACTCATCACCAAGCAAAGTGAATGATCATATAGAGATAAACGAGATAATGTCATCCAACAAGCATAAATGTAGCATACGATCAAACACATGATCATCAAGTATCACACAGACATAAAGTATCTCAAACAAGCAGATAAAGTTTAACCACCAAAACAAGAGAGAACAAAAAAGAAACACTCTCTCTCGAAGCCTATGATCTATACATTTTTCTCCCCCTTTGGCAACAAGTTATCAAAAAGTTCATAGAAAATGCATAGTACTAGATCGACTCTCAGGCTTGATCTTCAGGTGGTGGTGTAGATAGAATGCCAAGGACGAAAGCATCAATTGATGTAGATGGAGCTGGAGGTGTGGGTGCTGAAGCTGGTTGCACTGGAACTGTAGGAGCTGTAGCTGGTGCAGATGAAGTGGCTTTGGTGTCTGCCACTGGCACTGCAGCTGATCTCTAAGCTCAAGGCACTCTGGCAAATGCATCTGTGGTTGTCTTGCCCTTCCTCTCCTCCATGTCATCCTGAAGCTGCTCAACAACAGACTGGATCTCAGTTACCTTCACATCCAAGTTGTAGAACTTCTGCTCCATGATCCTTTCCATGCTCTCCTGGTTTTGAGTCAAGGTGGCCAGCCCCTTCTCAATCCTCAGAGTGGATGCAATCAAGTAGCCTAGTTGATCCTGTTTGCTCTTCAGAAAGTACTAAGATGCCTCTTCCATTGTTGGCATCTTGGTAGCCTTCTCTGTCCTTGCCTTCTCCTTCTTGGCTTGAGCATGCACAGAAGATGGTTCATCTTCATCCATAACCACTTGGTTATCCTCAAAGTATGGATAGATGGGAAAATGTTCCTTGTCCAGCAAGTATGTGCCTGTGCCCATCTTGGAGTTTATCAGCTCCTGGATCTGTGGGGCATACCCACAACTTCTCTTCTGGTCTGCTGCTGTCCTCTTGATAGTCTCAACAATGAGGCTCATGACCTTGAATTTCTGTGGCACATCAAACAAGTGTAGCAAGTTTATAGCATGGCCTCTTATCATGTTATGGTCACCTGACTTGGGCAATAGAGTATGCCTGAGGATCTAGTTGATCGTTGGGAGTCCTGACAGAAGATAATGCGCAGATCCAAATTTATGTGTCTCAACTACATCATCTGGGATCTCCTTGTACATATGAGCCATGGAATTGTGATCCATCTTCTTCTTGGCATAGAAATCCAAGTCATCTTCCTGCTCCTTGGGTGCATTGATCAGATTTTCCCATTCCTCAATAGTTGATTGGTACCTTGTACCTTCAGACATCCACACTATCCTGCCATCTGGGTAGAAGTGTGTTGTGGAGTAGAATTGCATGATGAGCTCATCATTCCACTTTGTGAGATTCTGCCCAACAAAGTCTGCAACTCCACAAGCAATGAAACTATCTTGCAGTGTTCCTCATTCTCCTTCATGTAGGTCCAGTCGACCCACCTCATGTCACAAACTATAGGCTTCTTGTCCAACAACACTGTCTCATAGAAATCCTGTTGTTCCTTAGTGTGGAACCTGTAGTCAACAGTAGTCCTTCTCCTGATAGCATAGGGATCAGACAACCTCCACTGTCTGAAGCCTTCATCCTTTCTCAGCTTCATGTTTCAGCCACAGGATGAGCATTATTGTGGTCTGGAATCTTTGGCTTCAACTTTCTCAACACATGCTCTTCATCTTCTTCTTCCTCAGCAACAATTTCAGGCACTGGGGCCTTGTTCTTCTCTGTAGCAGGTATGTTTCTAGTACTCCTCTTTGGTGCAATCTTGGGCTTGGAGGCAACTTTGGGTGCTTCTTTGGGCTTTGATGGTGCAGCCCCTGACCTAATAGCATTACCCATAAGCTTTTGAGCCTTGGGTGCTGGTGCAGCAACCTCTTCATCCTCTTCCTCTTCCATCATGGAAGGCTTTCCAACAACTCTGGCCATGGTCTTCTTGACCCTTTCCTTCCTTTTCTTCCCTTCTGCAGCAGCCTCTTTGGGTTGAGATTCCAAAGGTACTTGAGTAGAGGCTCTGGCTTTAGACATGGGAGTTCACTTTGCAGGTACTTTGGTCTTCATACTAGGCTTAATGGCAGCTGCTGTGCCATACTCTTTCTTGAGCACTTTCTTCTTGGAAGTGGCCTCATCCTCAACTGCCACATAATCTTCATCCTCAGGTTCCGAGGTTTTCTTCTTTCTGGCCCTGGTGGAAGCTTTAGGAAGATTGCTTGGGGTGCTCCTGCTGCCCTCATCTAAGGTACTAGAGGGACTAGTGCCCTCACTCATCTGAACCTGCTCCTCTTCCATGTTCTGGCTGTCACTTTGATCAGACATGTTGCAAACACTAACTGCTGACCCTGTGGATAGATGTAGATGAGATAGAGTGGATGAGCAACACAAAATACAGAGGTTTTTTTTGCAAAAGAATGACTCAAAAACTTAGTTTTAGTTTTCCACAGAAAGCATTTTGGATCAACCGATTTGCAAACTTGGTGATACCGAAGCAGCTTTTGGAACCTAAACTAGTGAACTCGGTCAGACCGAGTCACAATTCGGTGGCACCGAGACTGCTAGGGTTTCACAAAGTCCTGAACTCGGTCACACCGATTTGCAATTCTCGGCCAGACCGAGAATCACTTGTGCAATGGCATTCGCCAAATCGGTGGAACCGAGTTCTACAACCCGGTGGGTCCGAGATGGTTTCGGCAGAAACCTAACCCTAAATTTTCAATTCACTTCTAATCTAAGGATTGTTTTGAATGGATGGATTCATTTCAAACGTGGCAAGAATCATAATGAACACAATGTGCTAGGAATTGGACGGGGATAGCATTGTGATCGAGTCCATACCCTAGCTTGGCGATGAACTCGCTACGACGGAAATGGCGGGGGTGAATTCCGTTGACGGCGGCGGAGACCAGTGACAGGGGGCGGTGGCAACGAGGAGATGATCCGGAGACCCTGGAGGCAGAGCGATCTATGCGCGGGCGAAGGGGTTTGGAGAAAGTTTCCAATTTTTTGCCTGTGAGTATATATAGCCCGACCCTGTCGGTGTGACCGAGTGGAACAACTCGGTGGCACCGAGATGCATAACTGTATACAGTTACAACAACTCTGTGTGACCGAAAAGTTCAAATCGGTTGCACCGAGATTGAAAACTTAGACCGACTTAGTGATCTCGGTATGACCAAAATGGAGGAATCGGTCAGACCGAAACGCACAAAGAAGTTTTGGAAGTTTAAGTCTATGACGAATCGGGGACTCCGAGTGCTCCTCACACAGAGTGGTTCGAATCTGACTTGATCAAATTTTGTGATGTAGCATGAATAGAGTTTGAGACGAGAGCATAGATAGCTAGAGAAGGTTCTTAGGCATTCTTGTCCATCCACTTGGCAAAAGAAAAAGAAACCAATCAATCAAAGCAACAAGTGGATGTCCTCGAATGAGTAAAATATGCAACCAACATGCTCACACAATAAAATGGCAAATGAAATATGTGGCAAAGCATGCACAACCAAATCTAGCATCTATCAAACAATTGGCGATGACTAGGTCATCTATATATGAGTATATTGACTTAGGAGTCAAATGAGAACATTTGATCATAGGTCATACTCATCGTTTAAGCTCAAGTGGGGTTACCACTTTTACATAATGCATTGATGTGTTCACACCATTAGAGTTGCTTTGACTCAATTCTTAGAGTTAAGCTCCCCCTAGATGTGAGATCCCCCTTAGAGGGATAAACTAACCTTGGGTTTTGTCGATGATGACTTCATGTAGGTGTTGAAGATGTGGATGCTCAATGTTGATGTAGATCATTTGGAGCAATCCCTTGGAGTGAGTTGCACTTTCAATACCTACACGGGTTAGTCCCACAAGGAACAAACAAGGATATCCATAGACATAGAGTGATGCACACACAAGATGATGTCTATGAAAGCATTAGGTTACCTTGTCCCTTGTCTTACCAACAAGAGGGTTTGTGACTCCTTGAACTAGTGCAAGATGTGGAAGTTGATTGCACTTGTTGTTGCCAAAATGATATGAGTGAAATATGTTGGCGGAGTCACCCTCAAGAACTCTCTAGTTCTTCTTCTTCGGGATCCACATCATATTGATGGGAATCCTTGGAGTTGTAGTTGTACTCGATGAAGTAGAGCTTGATGCAGTCTTGGGAACCCACTTGACCAAGGCCTTAGGAGCTTCTTCAAATGCATCAATCTCCTCTTGAAGCTTGTCCTTGCCTTTTTGCTTGTGGTCTTGTGGTGGAAGATCATCTTGAGCTTGTGTCCCCTTGAAGGAAGTAGGATCATACTTCTCTTGTTGAGGAACAAACTTCGTCTTGGGGTATTGATCTTCGTCCCACTCAACTCCATTGGCATTGAACATTCGCCTTGGTTCTTCCGGTGCCTTCCTTGCTTGCGTACAATTTCCTCAAATTGCTTACTCCCGGAAAGGCTCTTGTAAACACCTTTCTCTATAATTCCCTTCAATAAGCTATTTTCTTGCTCAAGTGTAACTTGGCTAAGAGAATCATTAGTGGAATCAAGAGAACTACTAGAAGCAACAACATTTGATTTAGCATGATTATTGTTACTACTAGAGGAAGAATCCTTCTTGTTCTTGTTAATGGACTTGACTTGAGGCATGTAAGTAGATAAGAGTAAGCGCTTGGCAATGTAAGAAGAACTTTTCTTACGGAGATCATCATTGATTGCCTTTAAGAACTCATGCTCTTGCTCAAGGTTGAGCTTTTCAAAGCGTAACTTCTCATGAGTCCTTAAAAGTTCTCGATGATCTTCTAAGATAGTTTCATGAGCTAACTTAAGAGTGTTTAGTTCTTTAGTTAGAAGCTCAATCTTCTCCTTATCATTGTCATTCGTTTTATCTTGATTAGCATGATTAATTGACGTTTCATCATAGTATTCATCACTAGAGTTGTCAACAAGTAAATCATCATCACCTAGCAAGTCATCTTCATCACTATTGAAATCAACATACTCGGGGTGTGTTACCTTTGGGCCTTTAGCCATGAAGCATCTTCCAAGTCCTTCATTTGGTGAATCAAATATGTCGTAGGAGTTGGTTGACACAAGTGCTAGACCGGCAACACCTTCATCTTGAGTATATTCGGAGTCGGAGTGATAGCTTCTCTCGGAGTGATTGTCGGAGTCGGAGCCGGATACCCATTCACCAACATGAGCTTGATGTCTTCGTTTTGTGTCACTCCTTGATGACTTGTCCTTCCTTTCCGAATCCTTGCTTCTCCGGGATGTTCTTCGTTCATAACGATCATCTCTACTCCTCCTCTCTCTTGGTGGTGATTCTTCTCTTCTACTTCTCCTCTTGGGTGATTCTTCTCTTCTTTTGTGGGGTGCCGTACACTCACTGGAATAGTGTCCTGGTCTCCCACAATTGTAGCAATTGCGCTCTCGACTAGAACATCTTTTTTCATTGTAGGACCTTGACTTGGAGCTTCTTTCTTTGCTTCTACTCTTGTATAACTTGTTGAAGTTCTTCACCATTAAGCTCAATTCTTCATTGAAGGTTTGTTTCTCACTTGATGATGTGGGGGCTTCACATGAGGCTTTGTAAGCACCACTTGACTTGTTGTGAAGTTCCTCCTTATCCTTGAGTGACATCTCATGAGCAACAATTCTTCCAATGACTTCCGTTGGCTTGAGATCTTTGTAATTGGGCATCATTTGGATCAATGTGCACATAGTATCATATTTTCCGTCCAAAGCTCTTAGGATCTTCTTGATGATGAATTTGTCGGTCATCTCTTCACTTCCTAAGCCGCAATCTCATTTGTGATAAGAGCAAGCCTAGAGTACATTTCAGCGACACCTTCACCATCCTTCATTTTGAACTTGTCAAGTTGACTTTGGAGCACATCCAACTTGGATTCCTTGACGGAGTCGGTACCTTCATGCATATCAATCAAAGTGTCCCAAATTTCCTTTGCATTCTCAAGACGACTGATTTTGTTGAATTCTTCGGGGCACAATCCGTTGAAGAGGATATCACAAGCTTGAGCGTTGTATTGCAGCATCTTCAACTCTTCCGCACTAGCTTCACGGTTTGGTTCTCTCCCATCAAAGAATTCACCTTGCAAGCCAATACACACAATAACCCAAACGGCGGGGTTATGTCCAAGAATATGCATTATCATCTTATGCTTCCAACTAGCAAAATTAGTACCATCAAAGTAAGGACCTCTACGGTGATAATTTCCCTCGCTAGACGCCATACTCTCCTAGGTTGTGAAACCAAGGCTATGACCACCAAAAGCTATGGAAATCAAAGCAAATGGAGACCAAAGCTCTGATACCACTTGTAGGATCGAAAGTATGTCTAGAGGGGGGGTGATTAGACTACTTGACCAAATAAAAACTTATCCTTTTCCCAATTTTAGTCTTTGGCAGATTTTAGCTATCTTAGCACAAGTCAAGCAATCTTAACACAATTCAAGCAAGCATGCAAAGAGTATATGAGCAGCGGAAAGTAAAGCATGCAACTTGCAAGAATGTAAAGGGAAGGGTTTGGAGAATTCAAACGCAATTTGGAGACACGGTGATTTTTGAGCCGTGGTTCCGATAGGTGGTGCTATCGTACATCCACGTTGATGGAGACTTCAACCCACGAAGGGTAACGGTTGCGCGAGTCCACGGAGGGCTCCACCCACGAAGGGTCCACGAAGAAGCAACCTTGTCTATCCCACCATGGCCGTCGCCCACGAAGGACTTGCCTCACTAGCGGTAGATCTTCACGAAGTAGGCGATCTCCTTGCCCTTACAAACTCCTTGGTTCAACTCCACAATCTTGTCGGAGGCTCCCAAGTGACACCTAGCCAATCTAGGAGACACCACTCTCCAAGAAGTAACAAATGGTGTGTTGATGATGAACTCCTTGCTCTTGTGCTTCAAATGATAGTCTCCCCAACACTCAACTCTCTCTCACAGGATTTGGATTTGGTGGAAAGAAGATTTGAGTGGAAAGCAACTTGGGGAAGGCTAGAGATCAAGATTCATATGGTAGGAATGGAATATCTTGGCCTCAACACATGAGTAGGTGGTTCCTTCTCAGAAACAGCAAGTTGGAAGTGTAGGTTTGTTCTGATGGCTCTCTCCACGAATGAAGAGGAGGTGGAGGGGTATTTATAGCCTCCACACAAAATCTAACCGTTACACACAACTTGCCAAACTCGGTGGGACCGAATTGATAAACTCGGTCGGACTGATTCAACAAATCTAGTGACCGTTAGGATTTTCGATGGGACCGACATGCAACTCAGTAGGACCGATACGGTTAGGGTTAGGGCATAACGTAATCTCGGTGAGACTAATTACACAAACTCGGTGAGAATGATTTTGGTAATAAGCAACCAGAGAGTTGGTCAGGTAAACTCGGTGGGACCGGTTCGCTCATTTCGGTGGGACCAAAATGTTATGAAAAGGAAACATGGAGTTTACATTGCAATCTCGGTGGGACCGATCGCTCATCTCGGTGGTACCGAAATGTTACGAAGGGAAACAGAGAGATTACAACCCCATCTCGGTAAGACCGAGATCCCTATCGGTGAGACTGATTTGCCTAGGGTTTGTGGCAGTGGCTATGACATCTGAACTCGGTGGCGCCGGGTAGAAAGAATCGGTAGGGCCGAGTTTGACTTTTGGTTTAGGTCATATGTGGATATGATAAAGTAGTTGAGGGTTTTGGAGCATATCACTAAGCACTATGGAGCAAGAAACTCATTAAGCAACACCTCATCCCTCCTTGATAGTATTGGCTTTTCCTATAGACTCAATGTGATCTTGGATCACTAAAATATAAAATGTAGAGTCTTGAGCGTTTTGAGCTTGAGCCAATCCTTTTCTCTTTAGCATTTTGAGGGATCCACTTTTCTCATCCATGCCATGCCATTCATTGAGCTTTTCCTGAAATATTCATCTTGGAATAATGTTAGCTCAATGAGCTATATGTTGTTAGGAATTACCAAAACAACCTAGGGATAGTTGCACTTTCACCATCCTTCTTATCCGCCAAATATTCAGAGCAGTTCCGCTTCCAGTGACCATTTCCTTTGCAGTAGAAGCACTCAGTTTCAGGCTTAGGTCCAGCTTTGGGCTTCTTCACGGGAGTGACAACTTGCTTGCCATTCTACTTGAAGTTCCCTTTCTTTACCTCTGACCTTTTATTTAAACTAGTGGTCTTGTCAATCATCAACACTTGATGCTCTTTTTTGATTTCTACCTTCGTCGATTTCAGCATCACGGAGAGCTCAGGAATTGTTTTCGTCATCCGCTGCATACTATAGTTCATCACGAAGTTCCAGTAGCTTGATGATGGTGACTAGAGAACTTTGTCAATCACTATCTTATCTGGAAGATCAACTCCCACTTGATTCAAGCGATTGTAGTACCCAGACATTCTGAGCACATGCTCACTAGCTGAGCAATTCTCCTCCATCTTTTCTGTGAAGTACTTGTCAGAGGTCTCATACCTCTTGACATAGGCATGAGTCCGAAATACCAATTTCAGCTCTTGGAACATCTCATATGCTCTGTGGTGTTTCAAAACATTTTTGAAGTCCCGGTTCTAGGCCGTAAAGCATGGTGCACTAAACTATCAAGTAGTCATGATATTGAGCTAGCCAAAACGTTCATAACGTCTGGTTCTGCTCCTGTAATAGGTCCGTCACCTAGCGGTGCATCAAGGACATAATTCTTCTGTGCAGCAATGAGGATAAACCTTAGATCACGGACCCAGTCCGCATCATTGCTACTATCATCTTTCAACTTAGTTTTCTCTAGGAACATATAAAAAACATAGGGAAGCTATAATGTGAGCTATTGATCTACAAAATAATTTACAAAATACTATCAGGACTAAGTTCATGATAAATTAAAGTTCAATTAATCATATTACTTAAGAACTCCCACTTAGATAGACATCCCTCTAGTCATCTAAATGATCACGTGATCCATATCAACTAAACCATGTCCGATCATCCCGTGAGATGGAGTAGTTTTCAATGGTGAACATCACTATGTTGATCATATCTACTATATGATTCACGTTCAACCTTTCGGTCTCAGTGTTCCGAGGCCATATCTGCATATGCTAGGCTCGTCAAGTTTAACCTGAGTATTCTGCGTGTGCAAAATTGGCTTGCACCCGTTGTATGTGAACATAGAGCTTATCACACCCGCTCATCACGTGGAGTCTCGACACGACGAACTGTAGCAACGGTGCATACTCAGGGAGAACACTTATACCTTAAGATTTTAGTAAGGGATCATCTTATACTGCTACCGCTGTACTAAGCAAAATAAGATGCATAAAATATAAACATCACATGCAATCAAAATATGTGACATGATATGGCCATCATCATCTTGTGCTTATGATCTCCATCACCGAAGCATCGTCATGATCTCCATCGTCACCGGCGCGACACCTTGATCTCCATCGTAGCATCGTTGTCGTCTCGCCAACTATTGCTTCCACGACTATCGCTACCGCTTAGTGATAAAGTAAAGCAATTACATGGCGATTGCATTGCATACAATAAAGCGACAACCATATGGCACCTGTCAGTTGCCGATAACTCTGTTACAAAACATGATCATCTCATACAACAATTTATATCACATCATGTCTTGACCATATCACATCACAGCAAGCCCTGCAAAAACAAGTGAGACGTCCTCTACTTTGTTGTTGCAAATTTTATGTGGCTGATATGGGCTTCTAGCAAGAACCGTTCTTACCTACACATCAAAACCACAACATTTTTCGTCAAGTGTGTTGTTTTAACCTTCAACAAGGACCAACCGTAGTCAAACTTGATTCAACTAAAGTTGGAGAAACAGACACCCGCCAGCCACCTATCTACAAAAGCACGTCGGTAGAACCAGTCTCATGAACGCGGTCATGTAATGACGGTCCGGGCCGCTTCATCCAACAATACAGCCGAATCAAACTAAGACGTTGGTGGTAAGCAGTATGACTGTTATCACCCATAACTCTTTGTGTTCTACTCGTGCATAAAACATCTACGCATAGACCTGGCTCGGATGCCACTGGGAACACGGTAATTTCAAAAAAAAAATCCTACGATCACACAAGATCTATCTAGGAGATGCATAGAAACGAGAGGGGAGAGTGTGTCCACATACCCTCGTAGACCGAAAATGGAAGCGTTTTAGTAACGCGGTTGATGTAGTCGAACTTCTTCGCGAACCAAACGATCCAAGTACCGAACGTACGACACCTCTGCATTCAGCACACGTTCAGCTCGATGACGTCTCTCGTGCTCTTGATCCAGTTGAGGATGAGGTTGAGTTCCGTCAGCACGACGGCATGACGATGGTGATGATGATGCTAACGGCGCAGGGCTTCGCTTAAGCACTACGACGATATGATCGAGGTGTGTAACTATGGAGGGGGGCACCGCACACGGCTAAGAGAAGACTTGGTATTTTCTAGGGTGCCCCCTGCCCCTATATATAAAGGAGGCTGGGGGAGGCTGACCGGCCCTAGGGGGCGCGCCCAAGGAGAGGGAGTCCTACTAGGACTACTAGTCCTAGTAGGATTCCTCTAGAAGGAAGAGAGGGGGAAGGAAGGAGAGGAGAGGGAGTAGGAAAGGGGGCGCCGCCCCCTCCCTTGTCCAATTCAGACTGCTAAGGGGGGGCCTGCCCTGGCGGCCCTCCTCTCTCTCCACTAAGGCCCATGGTGGCCCATTAGTTCCCTGGGGTTTCCGGTAACCCCTCTTGCACTCCGTTTTTACCCGAAACTACCCGGAACACTTCTGGTGTCCGAATAACATGGTCCAATATATCAATCTTTGTGTCTCAACCATTTTGAGACTCCTCGTCACCTCCGTGTTCTCATCCGGGACTCCGAACAAACTTCGGTCATCAAAACACATAACTCATAATACAAATCGTCATTGAACGTTAAGCGTGTGGACCCTATGGGTTCGAGAACTATGTAGACATGATTGAGACACATCTCCGATCGATAACCAATAGCGGAACCTGGATGCTCATATTAGCTCCTATATATTCTTCAAATATCTTTATCCGTCAAACCGCATAACAACATACGTTGTTCCCTTTGTCATCGGTATGTTACTTGCCCGAGATTCGATCGTCAGTATCATCATACCTAGTTCAATCTCGTTACCGGCAAGTCTCTTTACTCGTTTCGTAATGCTTCATCCTATAACTAACTCATTAGTCACATTGCTTGCAAGGTTTATAGTGATGAGCATTACCGAGAGGGCCCAGAGATACCTCTTCGATACATGGAGTGACAAATCCTAATCTCGATCTATGCCAACCCAACAAACACCTTCGGAGACACCTGTAGAGCATCTTTATAATCACCCATTTACGTTGTGATTTTTGATAGCACACAAGGTGTTCCTCCGGTATTCGGGAGTTGCATAATCTCATAGTCTGAGGAACATGTATAAGTCATGAAGAAAGAAGTAGCAATAAAACTATAACGATCATAATGCTAAGCTAGCGGATGGGTTATGTCCATCACATCATTCTCCTAATGATGTGATCTCGTTCATCAAATGACAACACATGTCTATGGTTAGGAAACATAACCATCTTTGATTAATGAGCTAGTCAAGTATAGGCATACTAGGGACACTATGTTTTGTCTATGTATTCACACATGTACTAAGTTTCCGGTTAATACAATTCTAGAATGAATAATAAACATTTATCATGATATAAGGAATTAAATAGTAACTTTATTATTGCCTCTAGGGCATATTTCCTTCACTACTAATCACTTTGTTGTAGATAATTAATCTCCAGGTGTGGTTGAATTGACAACTCAGCCGCTAATAGCTTCAAATATTGTTTGGTTCCCCTTGTGTCGAATCTATAAATTTGGGTTGAATACTCTACCCTCGAAAAATGTTGCGATTCCCTATACTTGCGGGTTATCAAGACCTTTTTCTGGCGCCGATGCCGGGGAGGATAGCTATATTTGTTGAGTTACATGGGATTATTATCATACTGTCACTATGAAGAATTTGAAGGATGCTAAGACTACGATTTTTCCCTCAAAGACGAGGGGAGGTAAGGAACTGCCATCCAGTTCTTCTTTAGATTCACCTTCCGTTATAAGTAAACTTGCAACTCCACAACATGCTATCAATTCTGATATGTCGCAAGTTATTGATGATGCTACTTCTTCTATGAATGTTACTTACGATGATGCTATTACCTTGATTGACGATGATGTGCCACTAGGTGAATTTCTTGATGAACAAATTGCTAGAGTAAGACAACATGATATTGTTGAATCCGATGATGAACTTGAAACTGAAAATACTGAAACACCTACCAAAACTAGTCCTCCTAGATATGAATTGCCAAAGGTACCAGAAGGTTATACTATGAGTGAGGAGGCAACTAGAGATATTCTTGCTTGTAAGGATAGAGATGATCTAGAGAAATTACTATGCAAGTATAAAGAAAGATCTCTGAATGCTAAAATGAAATGTGATTCTGAGTTTGCTACTTCACCTATTGTTATTGCTGATAAGGATTATGAATTCTCTGTCGACCCAGAGTTAATCACTTTGGTTGAATCTGATCCTTTCCATGGTTATGAAACTGAAACTGTTGTGGCACATCTTACTAAGTTGAATGATATTGCTACCCTTTTTGCTCATGATGAGAAGATTTACTATTACTATATTCTCAAGTTATTTCCGTTCTCATTAAAGGGTGATGCTAAAGCTTGGTACAATACTCTGGCTCCTGGTTGTGTGCGTAGTCCCGAGGATATGATCTACTACTTGTTTGAAAAATATTTCCCTGCTCAGAAGAAACAAGTTGCCTTGCAGGAAATATTTAACTTTGTGCAAATTGAAGAAGAGAGTCTCCCACAAGCTTGGGGGAGGCTTCTCCAATTGCTTAATTCTTTGCCTGATCATCCTATTAAGAAAAATGAAATACTTGATATCTTCTATAATGGACTAACCGATGCTTCTAGGGACTTCCTAGACAGTTGCGCTAGTTGTGTTTTCAAGGAACGAACTATTGGGCAAGCTGAGGAATTATTGAACAACATATTGAAAAATTATGATGATTGGACTCCTCCTGAAACACCTATTAAACCCACTTCGAAGAAGAGGGGTATCTTATTTCTCAGTCCTGAAGATATGCAAGAGGCAAACAAATCTATGAAGGAAAAATGTGTTAAGGCCGAAGATGTTGAAAATTTACCACCTATCGAAGAAATACATGGGCTTGAAGCACCACCACCACCCAAGGTGGTAGAGGTAAAATCTTTCATGAAATTCAATGATAGTGATGATCCTCGTAATAAACATCCTAGTCAATGCCTTTATGAGTTTGATAACTACATTAGAAAGCAAGATCACTTCAATGCAAATGTTATGAAACAATTTAAATACAACTCTGATGTGATTGCTCGCTTAAGTGACTTGTTATTTGTTATTTAGAATCTCAAATGATGTTAGAGGTGTAGGAAAACATGCCTCTATGGTTCAAACTCAATTAGAACAAGTTGCTAAATCTCAAAGAGAGTTACTTGATGAAATGAACAATAATATAAGTGACTTTGTTGTTAGAGTAGCAACTAGAGGAGGTAAAATGACTCAGGAACCACTTTATCCTGAGGGGAATCCAAAGAGAACTGAACAAGATTCTCAAAGGAACAACACCACTACACCTAGTTCTTCTAAAAAAGAAAAAGAAGAAGAAAAATGATAAGACTTTGCTTGCCTCTAGTGAACCTGAAGTAGAAAAACCTCCTGATAATGATAATGAAGTTTCTATCTCTGATGCTAAAACTCAATCTGGTGATGAACACTCACCTTCTGATAATGAAAAAGATAATGATGAGGTTTGTGAAACCACTCAACCTAATGATAAAGAACCAGATAATGATGTTGAGATAGAACCAGTTGTTGATCTTGATAACCCACAACCTAAGAATAAAAGATATGACAAAAGAGACTTTGTTGCTAGAAAACATGGAAAGGAAAGAGAACCATGGGTTCAAAAGCCTATGCCTTTTCCACCTAAGTCAACTAAAAAGAAAGATGATGAAGAATTTGAATGCTTTGCTGAAATGATTAGGCCAGTCTTTTTGCGCACTCGCTTGACTGATATCTTGAAAATGCCTCCTTATGCAAAGTATATGAAAGACATCATGACCAATAAGAGAAAAATACCGGAAGCTGAAATCTCCACTATGCTTTCTAATTACACTTTCAAAGATGGAGTACCTAAAAAACTTGGAGATCCGGGAATACCAACTATACCTTGCTCCATCAAAAGAAACTATGTGAAAACTGCTTTATGTGATTTGGGAGCTGGTGTTAGTGTTATGCCTTTCTCTTTATATAAGAATAAACTCACAACTACTAAAATATCTTTGCAAATGGCTGATAAATCAACTGCTATACCTATCGCTATTTGTGAGGATGTGCCCGTTGTTGTTGCAAATGTTACTATTCTGACTGACTTTGTTATACTTGAGATGCCCGAGGATGAAAACATGTAAATTATCCTTGGTAGATCCTTCTTGAATACCGCAAGGGCTGTTATTGATTGCAACAAAAGCAAGTTCGCTTTTCAAATCAGTGGTAATGAGCATACGGTGCACTTTTGGAAGAAACAATTCCAAGTGAATGGTATTAATGTTACTGAAAAATCTCTGACAAACACTATTGGAAGTTTTCAACTACCTCTACCTACTGTCAAAAAGAAATATGAAATGTTGATTGTTGGGGACATTCATATCCCCATTGAGGTAGTGATTTACGGAAGTTCTTCGGTTTCATGCTAATCGAAAGTGGTTGTTAATAAGACTTGATCAACCTTATTAATGGATCATTTTTGAGAGGTATGAAGTTGATGAACTCAGTAAGCACTACCTTCTGTCCCTACCTTTTGTTTTCTATTTTTATTAGTTAAATAAAATAAAATGCCATGCTTTATCTGTTTTCTGAGTTTTCCGTCCAATAAAAAATGACCCTAAAATAAAAGTTCTCAGAATGCTCTGAAAACCTGATACGATTTTTTCTTCTGATTATTTATGAATTTTTGGTGCAAATAATACCTGAAGGAGGTGTACCAGGTGGGCACAACCCACTTGGGCACGCCAGCACCCCCAGGCGCGCCCTGGTGGGTGCTGCCCACCAGGTGGGCCCCCTCACTTACTTCTTCCTCCCACACCACTCCATTCACTCGGAAAAAAAATCACCAACACACTCTCTCTCGTGTTCTTGCTCCCGAAACCATGGATTTTGATCTCTTTGCTCGAAGCTCCGTTTCTGAAACTGTTTCGAGGATTTGTTGCTTGGTATGTGACTCCTCCATGTGTCTAATTAGTTTTTGTTTTAGTGGTTTATATTTAGAATAATTAGCTACTCTTGGTGCTGCTGTAGATGAGCTTGCATGTTGAATTCTTAGAGTTCTAAGTAGTTTGGATGCTTGCTATGGCCTCTATACATCCCTATGAGTAGTTGCTATCAATTTTGTGAAGTTTTGTTGAGAAAAAAAATGTGGACTAAAAATTTCAGAATTTTGTTCATAGGAAAAAGATGAATATCTTTAGGAAGTTTGCTTCCAAGAAGAATTCCAAGGGGGTTATTGGACAGTCATATGACAATGATTTTCATACCCCGAGGTTGGCGGAACTACGACCATGTGAGTGGCCGGACAATGATTTCATGGGAGAGGCATGAATCCTCCAAGAGTTCAACTAGTATGCTACTAATGTCGGCCTCACCGACTTCATCACAGCTGAATGCAAACAGTATCATCTCCTCACAAATTCCTTTGTGCAAAACTATCATTCTCATTCTAGGAATAATCCCCCTGAGGTGTCATTTAACTTATATGCTGAACACTGCCAGATCCCACTTACTGAATTTTGTGACATATGCATGCTTCCTTCTGATGGGGGTTTGGTAGAGCCTAGGCCCTTAGAGTTTGATGTTTTTACCGTACTCTGACAGTGGGGGATGAGAGAGGAGTATCGGGCACCACTGCCACTAGCTTGCAGTTTCCTGCCGTGCATTATTTTGCTTTATTTATCGCAAAGTGCTTGCTTGCGAGAGAGAAGGTGGGTTCACTTAGCGCCCCAGACTTTGTTGTTTTGCGTCACGCACTTTATGGCGACAACACTTTTAGCTTGGGAGCTATTGTGGCATGTCACCTTCACCTTAACATATTCAAGGGTAAAATACATGGAGGCATTTATGCTACTCGTTTGGCAACTCACTTCAATGTGCAGATACGCCAACATGATCACCCCTTGCCCAAGGTTTACCTAGACAGAGCATCTATGAAGGACCATCAGTTTCTTGTTGTTGATCGCCCTGATCTTGACTTGCCTTACAATCTAGTTTTTAGTGAGGACACTCATGATGTTATCCCCTTGCCCGCGCCTGCTTTGTTTGATTATGTTGCCAGGAACAAATATCGAGTTATGCCCGAGGACATTGTCGCTTACCGGAACAACCTGGCGGCAGCACAGGCGGAGCCCCAGCAGTGGGACCCTATGGTGCCTGCTCCCCAGAACTTCAACATTGGACCTCACGGCTTGTACGACTGGTGATTACCAAGCTAGGCCAAAAGCCTAAACTTGGGGGAGTATGTATTCCTACCGACATTATATTCATGTTCACACATTTCATTCTAGTTGTCGGTGTCCACACTTTTTCATTGTATCATCCATGCTTAAATCATTTTTTCTCGCTTTCTTCTTGTGTGTTTGAACAACTTTGAGAAAATCCCAAAAATATATTTCTTGCTTCTTTTTAATTTTTCTTTCTAGTTTAAATTATTGTAGCACTAAAAAGAAAACCCAAAAACATTTCCTTGTTCTTCTTTTAGTTGTTGGGAGCTTTCCCGTGTAAATAGTTTTCTCATTTTTGCTTTTCCCTTTTATGTTTGCTTGCTTTCGAAAAATCAAGAACTCCAAAAACATTTCAGTGTGTTTCTCTGAATTTCCTTTTCTTTTATCGAGTCTTACCAAGGAGAAGACCACGATGAAAATGTTGAGTGGCTCCCATTTGCATTATGTTGATCTAACAAAGAGCCAATATTACCTTGTCTTCTCCTCTTGAATAAAATGTTTGCAGATTCCAGCTTAGTCCACGACACTCTTGCACTATTATTATTTCAAATCATTCAGTCGTGCAAGTGGAAGGCAATAATGATGATATTAGATGAACTGGACATGGCAGAGAGAAACGGGTGTGAACTCGACTTGTTCTATTTTTGTAAATATGTTTAACCTAGTATCCATGCTTCAGCCTATTATGATCAACCATGTTTGCAATGACAATTAGAGATTTTAGTTTCTCATGCCATGCATAAGTAGCTAGGAGTGAATAATAACTTATCTTGGATATCAACATTGTGTTAAAATGATTGTGATGTAGTATGATGATATGGTATCCTGCTCTGAATGTTCGAGTGGCTTGACTTGGCACATATTCATGCATGTAGTTGAATCAAAACCAACATAGCCTCTATGATATTTATGTTCATGGTGTTCATATCCTACTCATGCTAGTGTCCAATGTTACTTATGCATAATGCATGTTCATGACCGTTGTTGCTCTCTAGTCGGCCTCTTCTCAACCTATTTGCTAGACTTTGCCTATACTAAGTGGGAACTCTCTTGTACATCAAAAACCTGAAACCTAAGTTATTCCAGATGAGTCCACCATGCCTACATATATGCGGTATTACCCCACCGTCCTAAGTAAATTTGCATGTGCCACCTCTAAAAACTTCAAATAAATATCCTTTTGTGTGCCTGGATTGTTCATGGAACGATAGGAGGTGGTCGGTATCTTCCATGCTAAGAAGGTTATTCTCAGGTCGAGTGTTTATTCACTCACCATCGCACGAGAAAAGGGCGGTAATAGGGATGCCCAGTCCCAAACTGCAAAAAGAAAAGAGCTTACAAATAATCAAACAAAAACTCCCAATGGAGTCATAAACTTTACATTTCCGCTTGGGAACCGCCACTAGTGTGCTTAGCAAGGAAGATATTGATAACTGATGGCCGTGAATTGAATGAGAAGGGTGCATGTCTCAAAATATCATTTACCTCTATTTTAAAAACATGAGCTCTGGCACCTCTGCAAATTACTGCTTCCCTCTGCGAAGGGGCTATCTATATACTTTTATGTTGTGTCATAACCTTCTCAAATAAGCGCCAGAACCTGAGAGCACTGTTGTCATGCTGATGCATTGTGTATAGCTAATGTTGGGTGCATCCTGACTGAATCTTTTCTACCATGAATTACAATGTTTAGTCGCTGCTTGAACTTCGGGGGTGCTCTGCATTTATGTTTTGCGGTCTCAGAAAGGGCTAGCGAGATACCACTATTGTCATATTATATCATGGTTGTTTCGACAACATGTTGCTATTTGAGATATCTTATTATTGCTCTCTAGTTGTTTATGCCATTGATATGAGTTAATATAATTTTTAAGAGTTTTTGTCGACATGGTTAGTTATAATCCTTGCTGAAAACCTGGGTGCTATTTAAGCTTATTTATGAAACAAGAGCAAAAGAGTTCGTAGAAGTTTTTCTTTTTTACTTTTAGTTTATCAACTGAATTGCTTGAGGACAAGCAAAGGTTTAAGCTTGGGGGAGTTGATACATCTCCAACATATCTACTTTTCCTAATGCTTTTCATCTTGTTTTGGACTCTAATTTGCATGATTTGAATGAAACTAACCCCGGACTAACACTGTTTTTAGCAGAACTACCATGGGTTATTTTTGTGCAGAAATAAAAGTTCTCGGAATGGAACGAAGCTTTGCGAGAATTTTTTATGTCAAATAAGAGAATTTCTGGAGCCAGGAGGGACCTGAGGGGGGCACCTGGGTGGGCACAACCCACCAGGGCACGCCAGCCCCCCCCCCCACGCGCGCCCTGGTGGGTGCTGCCCACCTAGTGGCCCCGCTGACCCTCAAACCGACGCTATAAAATCCCATATTTCCAGGGAAAAATCAGGGAGAAAGAATTATTGCGTTTCACGAGACGGAGCCGCCGCCAAGCCCTGTTCTTCCTCGGGAGGGCATATCTGGAGTCCGTTTGGGCTCCGGGGAGGGGGATCTTTGATCTTCGTCATCACCAACACATCTGGATCGCCAATTCCATGATGCTCCCCACCGGGAGTGAGTAATTCCTTCGTAGGCTCGCTGGTCGGTGAGGAGTTGGATGAGATTCATCATCTAATTGAGTTAGTTTTGTTAGGGCTTGATCCCTAGTATCCACTATGTTCTGAGATTGATGTTGCTATGACTTTGCCATGCTTAATGCTTGTCACTTTGGGACCGGGTGCCATGATTTCAGATCTGAACCGTTTATGTCATCACCATTATATCCATGTTCTAGATCCAATCTTGCAAGTTCTAGTCACCTACTACGTGTTATAATCCGGCAACCCCGGAGTGACAATAGTCAGGACCACTCCCGGTGATGACCGTAGTTTGAGGAGTTCATGTATTCACCGTGTGTTAATGCTTTGTTCCGGTTCTCTACTAAAAGGAGGCCTCAACATCCCTTAGTTTCCAATAGGACCCCGCTGCCACGGGAGGGTAGGAAAAAAGATGTCATGCAAGTTCTTTCCATAAGCACGTATGACTATTTACGAAATACATGCCTACATTATATTTATGAACTGGAGCTAGTGTTGTATCACCCTAGGTTATAACTGTCTCATGATGAATATCATCCAACGAGTCACCGATCCAGTGCCTACAAATTTATCGTATATTGTTCTTGCTAAGTTACTAGTGTTGCTACTGCTATCATTACTGCTACAATATCACTGCTATCATTGTTACTATTACTGTTACTACTGCTGCTATCATCAAAACTATCATACTACTATGCTACTAATCACTTTGCTGCAGATAATTAATCTCTAGGTGTGGTTGAATTGACAACTCAGCTGCTAATACCTTCAAATAGTCTTTGGCTCCCCTTGTGTCGAATCTATAAATTTGGATTGAATACTCTACCCTCGAAAATTGTTGCGATCCCTTATACTTGCGGGTTATCAGTGGGGAAGAAGAACAAGGGTTGTCAGGGTAGGCACCATGGCTTCTGTCTGAGTGCTCACTCCGGTTGATGGCCGATGATCCATGTAATAGGTAGCTTGGTGTCTATTAAAACCCCTTCTGGCTCGTTGTAGTAGTCGCTCTACTTTCCGCTTGTGAATTGTAGTTATCTGGTTCACCTACTTTGGTTACGGCCCGGGCGATGAAAACAATTTAGGTTTGGTCTTGTTGCCTCATTTTTCAATAAAATAGGGCGGGGGGGGGGGGTCATTTCATAAAAGAAAATCCCTAGAAGTTTCAACACAAATTCTACCTACACATGAGAGCATCTACAGTTGGGCGCCACAAACTTGTCCCAAACGCCCGGGCAGGCGACAGGTCAAAAAAACCAACCCACCTGGGCGCCTCAAACTGGTCACAAACGTCCGGGATGACCGGCACGCCTCAAACCCACCCAAATCTAGGGCAGATATGAGGCGGCCCGGGCGTGTCTTCCACTTCAACCTGGCCCGTAACGACCCCCACTCCTGCCCCCACAAATATTCGATGACCGACTAGCAAACCCTAGTCAAACTCAGTGTGTCCTCACTCAATTTCTCCCCCAAATCCACTTCATCTCCCCCATTCGCCATGTCCGACAATGATTTCGATGGCTTGGACCTGGAGAAGGCCGCCATGGAGTCCGATGGCTCGTCAGTGCTAGACTAGGAGGAGCTAGCGCTCTGAATAGCCCTTCGTCAATCATGGCTGGTCCGGGGTGCAGCTCCTCTTCTGGCGCATTAATGGCAGGCCAGGTGGGCAACTGCAGTCGTGTGACACCTCACACTCGTCCAACAAGATCCATGCCAACTCCTTCGAGGCGCCACCCAGCATCGCCCGCAATTGGCCCTCTGTGGCGCCGGCTGAACCACAACCAGAGACGTTTCTCCTTGCAAAGAAGCGAGCGACGGAGGCAATTACTAGTCGCTCTAAGGGCGTATAGAGCTGATTCACGTGAGAGCCACTTCCATGGGCTAGCGACGATGACGAGGCCCTCTACACCACCATCCACCACTCCCACAATTCCGTGGAGACGGGCGCCCATCGTCATCGCCGAAAAAATGCCAAGGCACTCCGTGATACTTCTCCAACGTATCTACTTTTCCAAACACTTTTGCCCTTGTTTTGGACTCTAACTTGCATGATTTGAATGGAACTAACCCGGTCGACGCTGTTTTCAGTAGAATTGCCATGGTGTTATTTTTATGCAGAAATAAAAGTTCTCGGAATGACCTGAAACTCCACGAAGTCACGTTTTGGAATTAATAAAAAAATATTGGCGAAAGAATCAATAGAGGGGGACCCACACCCTGTCCAGGAGGGTGCAGGGCGCGCCCCGTGCCTCGTGGGTCCCCTGGACCTCCACCGACCTCAACTCCAACTCCATACATTCATGTTCCGGGAGAAACAAATTTAGAGAGAAGGATTCATTGCGTTCTACGATACGGAGCCGCCACCAAGCCCTAATCTTCCCCGGGAGGGTTGATCTGGAGTCCGTTCAGGGCTCCGGAGAGGGGACTGCATCACCATCGTCATCATCAACCATCTTCCATCACCAATTTCATGATGCTCACCGTTGTGCGTGAGTAATCCCATCATAGGCTTGCTAGACGGTGATGGGTTGTATGAGATTTACCATGTAATCGAGTTAGTTTTGGTAGGGTTTGATCCCTAGTATCCCTTATGTTCTAAGATTCATGTTGCTATGACTTTGCCATGCTTAATGCTTGTCACTAGGGCCCGAGTGCCATGATTTCAGATCTGAACCTATTATGTTTTCATGAATATATGTGAGTTCTTGATCCTATCTTGCAAGTCAATAGTCACCTACTACGTGTTATGATCCGGCAAACACCGGAGTGACAATAGTCAGGACACTTCCCGGTGATGACCGTAGTTTGAGGAGTTCATGTATTCACTAAGTGCTAATGCGTTGGTCTAGTACTCTATTAAAAGGAGGCCTTAATATCCCTTAGTTTCCAATAGGACCCCTCTGCCACGGGAGGGTAGGACAAAAGATGTCATGCAAGTTCTTTTCCATAAGCACGTATGACTATATTCGGAATACATGCCTAGATTACATTGATGAACTGGAGCTAGTTCTATGTCACCCTGTGTTATAACTGTTGCATGATGAATTACATCTGACATAATTATCCATCATTGATCTATTGCCTACAAGCTTTTCACACATTGATCTTTGCTTAGTTACTTCTCCGTTGCCACTGTTACTATTGCTACAAACCGCTACTGTTACTTTTGCCACTGTTACCACTACTTTCATACTACTTTGTACTAAATACTTTGCTGCAGATATTAAGTCTTCCAGGTGTGGTTGAATTGACAACTTAGCTGCTAATACTTGAGAATATTCTTTGGCTCCCCTTGTGTCGAATCAATAAATTTGGGTTCAATACTCTACCCTCAAAAATTGTTGTGATCCCCTATACTTATGGGTTATCAAGACCTTTTTCCGGCGTCGTTGCCGGGGAGCATAGCTCTATTCTATGAGTCACTTGGGATTTATATCTGTTAATAACTATGAGGAATTTGAAAGATCAAATAACCAAGATTTTTCCCTCAACTACGATGGGAGGTAAGGAACTGCCATCTAGCTCCGCACTTGATTCACCTTCTGTTATGAGTAAATTTGCGACACCTACACCTGCACCTGCTATTGATTCTGATATGTCGCATGTTATTGATGATGCCACTTCTACTATGCATGATGCTTATGATGAAACTACTTCTCTGCTTGATAATACTGTGCCATTAGGTGAATTTCTTGATGAACAACTTTCAAGGGTTAGAGAGAATGAACTTATTGAAACTGATGATATTGATGAAAGTCATGATGAAGATTATCCCCGTAGATATGAATTGCCTGTTGTGCCTAAGGGTTATGTTATGGATGAATAAACTTATAGAGAGCTTTTTTCTTGCAATGATAGATATGATCTTAAGAAACTGTTAGCCAAGCTGAAAGAAAAGTCTCTGAATGCTAGAATGAAATATGAGCCTGCTTTTGCTACTTCACCTATCTGTGTTACTGATAAGGATTGTGATTTATCTGTCGATCCCGAGTTAATTACTTTGGTTGAATCTGATCCTTTCTATGGATATGAATCTAAAATTGTTGTGGCACATCTTACTAAATTGAATGATATAGCCACCCTATTTACTCATGAGGAAAAAATTCATTATTAGTATATCCTTAAATTGTTTCCTTTCTCATTAAAGGGTGATGCTAAGATATGGTTTAATTCTCTTGCTCCTGGTTGTCTGTGTAGTCCCCAGGATATGATTTATTACTTCTTTGCAAAATATTTCCCCGCTCATAAGATACAAGCTGCCTTAAGGGAAATATTTAATTTTGTGCAAATTGAAGAAGAGAGTCTCCCACAAGCTTGGGGGAGGCTTCTCCGATTACTTAATGCTTTGCCTGATCATCCTCTCAAGAAAAATGAAATACTTGATATCTTTTATAATGGACTAACCGATGCTTCCAGAGACCACCCGGATAGTTGTGTTGGTTGTGTTTTCAGGGAAAGAACTGTTGAGCAAGCTGAATTGCTATTGAATAATATATTGAGTAATGATAATGATTGGAAACTTCCTGAACTAACTCCTAAGCCAACTCCAAAGAAAAGGGGTATTCTATTTCTCAGTCCTGAAGATATGCAAGAGGCAAATAAATCTATGAAAGAAAAAGGTATTAAAGCCGAAGATGTTAAGAATTTACCGCCTATTGAAGAAATACATGGTCTTGATAACCCGACACAAGTAGTAAAGGTAAATTATCTCTATAGATTTGATAAGGTTGCTAGTCAATGCTTGGATGAGTTTGATAATTTTATTGTTAAACAAGAAAACTTCAATGCTTATGTTGGTAGACAATTGAAACGTAATGCTTATATGATTGAAAACTTGAGCGATTATATGTGTAGAGTTAAAGGTGACCTTAAGCTTATTAGTAAACATGCATCCATGGTTACCACTCAAGTAGAACAAGTGCTTAAAGCACAAGATGATTTGCTCAATGAGTTAAATAATAAAAATAATGATAATGGTGTTAGAGTTATGACTAGAGGTGGTAGAATGACCCAGGAACCTTTGTATCCTGAGGACCATCCTAAGAAAGTTGAGCAATATTCTCAGAGAACTAATACTGATACACCTAGTCCTTCTAAGAAAAAGAAAAGGAAAAATGATAGGACTATGCATGCTTGTAGTGAACATGTTATTGACACACCTGAGAATCCCAATGATATTTCTATTTCTGATGCTGAAACACAATCTGGTAATGAACATGAACCTAGTGATAATGTTAATGATGATGTTCATGTTGAGGCTCAACCTAGTAATAACAATGATGTGGAGATTGAACTTGTTGATCTTGATAACCCACAATAAAAAAATCCAACGTTATGATAAGAGGGACTTCGTTGCTAGGAAACACGGTAAAGAAAGAGAACCATGGGTTCAGAAACCCATGCCTTTTCCTCCTAAGCCATCCAAGAAAAAGGATGATGAGGATTTTGAGCGATTTGCTGAAATGATTAGACCTATCTTTTTGCGTATGCATTTGACTGATATGCTTAAAATGAATCCTTATGCTAAGTACATGGAAGATATTGTTACAAATAAAAGAAAGATACCGGAAGCTGAAATTTCCACCATGCTTGCTAATTACACTTTTAAGGGTGGAGTACCAAAGAAACTAGGAGATCCAGGAGTACCAACTATACCATGCTCCATTAAAAGAAACTATGTTAAAAATGCTTTATGTGATCTTGGAGCTGGTGTTAGTGTTATGCCTCTCTCTTTATATCATAGACTTGATTTGATTAAGTTGACACCTACTGAAATCTCTTTGAAAATGGATGATAAATCAACTGCTATACCCATCGGTATTTGTGAGGATGTGCCTGTTGTGGTTGCAAATGTTACTATTTTAACAAACTTTGTTATTCTTGATATTCCCGAGGACGACAGTATGTCGATCATCCTTGGTAGACCCTTTTTGAATACTGCAGGGGTTGTTATTGATTGCAACAAAGGCAATGTCACTTTTCATGTTAATGGTAATGAGCATGCGGTACACTTTCCGAAGAAACAACCCCAAGTTCATAGTATCAAATCTATTGGAAAAATTTCAACGATTACTATTGGAGGTTTTGAATTTCCTCTTCCTACTATCAAAAAGAAATATGATATTCTTATTGTTGGGGACATGCATATCCCCGTTGAGGTAACCTAGTGTTATTCGAAAATTCTCTGATTTCATGTTATTCGGAAGAAGTTTGTTAACAAGACTTGGTCAACCTTGTTAGTGGGTTCCTTTTGATAAGCATGAGATGGATGAAGTTAGAAAGCACAACCTTCTGTACCCTCCTTCTACCTTATGTTATTTAGTTTAAATAAAGCAAAAATACGGTTTTATGTCTATTTTCTGAATTATCCATGCAATAAAAAATACCCTGAAAATAAAAGTTCTCCAAATGCCCTGAAAATGGAGTATGATTTTTTGTAGAATATTTGAGAATTTCTAACACTGAGAACACACCAGGGGACCCACTAGTTGGTTACGAGGGTGCAGGGCACGGCCACCCCCCCTGGGGCGTGCCCCCTGCCTCGTTGGCCCCACATGGACCCCCTCCACTTATCAGCACCCACATAGTTCGTCTTCCTCCAGAAAAAATCATCCCGTAGCTCAAACCCGTGTTCTAGCCCATTTTGCTGCCATTTTCGATCTCCTTGCTCAAAGCTCCATTCACAAAACTGCTTTGGGGGATTGTTCTTCGGTATGTGACTCCTCCAATGGTCCAATTAGTTTTTGTTCTAGTGCTTTATTTATTGCAAATTTTTGCTGCTAAGGTGACCCTGTTCTTGAGCTTGCATGTCAAATTTATATGGTCCAAAGTAGTTTTAATGCATGATATAGCATATAGGCACTTGTGGGGGTAGTTGCTATCAATCTTGTTGAGTTCAGTTCACTTTTATTTTGAGTCACTAAAAATTTCAGAATTTTTTTAGAGGAAGAAAAATGTTTAGGAAAATGTACCAAGGTGGTTCTTCAAGGAAGCAAGAACCAAGGCTCGCGATACGTGAGCCAGACCTTGAACCACCAAGGGAAGCTCAAGTGTGTCCTTGTGAATGGCTGTCGGAAGAGTTTATGGTCCAAGCAGTTTTCAAGGATGAATTTGATGCGTATGTACGTAATGCTGATCTTGAGGACTTCGTATAAGATAAGTGCCGACAATACTATTACCTCAGTGATTCTTTTGTGAGGAGGTTTAAATTTTCATCCACGCGCAACACTCACACTGTTTTATTTGACCTCTATGATAAATCATATACCATGGATCTTGAAGATTTAACACTGCTTGTAAAATCCCATAGTGGGGCAACTTTAGTGAACCTCACAAATCTGAATATAATGATTTTCTTGCCAGTATCACTGTGGGAGAAGCTAGAGAAATCGCACAAGCTACCATAGGGAGCATTCATTCCCCTTCCATACATTACTTTGCTCTCTTTATAGGTAGATGCATTAACGGTAAAGATGAGGTTTGTCACATGTGCATTCCAGATCTTAGTGTCCTCAAGAGTGCGGTATTGGGTGATAAACAATATAACTTGGGGGCCATTATTGCACGGAGGTTACATCTTAATGGTAAAAGTGGAGATTTGTTTGGTGGAATTTAGGCAACTCGTTTAGCTAATTATCTTGGTGTACCTATAAATGGAAATTATATTAAGTTGCCACCTGCTTATCTAGACTATAATGCTATGGTTCGTCATCAGTTTCTTGAGAGGAACGAACAGTTCCTCCAGTACAGACTAATCTTTGACAGACGGTGTACTGTCCATATCACTCTCCCTGCTCCCACTTTCTTTAACTTTCAGGCAAACATGAGATATTTTATAACCAGGGAGGAGGCAAATGAATATGAGAGGAGGACGAAGGAGGCTCGCCTCTAGGCTGCAGCTCTCCAGGCGGTAGTGTTGCATCTCAGTACAACCCCGACTTCGACTTTGGATATCCGCCAGGCCAGCCGTGGTCATAGACCAACTTAGGCAAAAAGCCTAAGCTTGGGGGAGTACGTATTTCTCACCGACATTACATTCATGTTCACACACTCATTCTAGTTGTCGGTGTTCATACTTTTTCATTGTACTATCCATGCTAGTTTGTTTTTTTTCCTGCTTTTTTCTTGTGTGTTGGAAAAACCTTGAGAAAAAACCCAAAAAATTAGTTGTAGCTTTTAGTTAGTTTACTTTCCATGCTCGTAGTAGTAGTAATTAAATAAGAAAACCCAAAAAGATTTCTCGTTCTTCTTTTGCTTGTTGGGAGCTTTCTCGTGTAAATAGTTTTAGTTTTGCTTTGAATTTCTTTTCTTTTCTTTGGGGGTTGAGAGGAGAAGACCATGGTGAAAATGTTGAGTGGCTCTCATATGCATTATTGATGATGTAACCAAGAGCCCATATTACCTTGTCTTCTCCTTTGTATTAAATGCTTGCAGATTCCAGCTTAGTCCAATGCATGTGCACTATTATTATTATCCACACTGTTCGGTCATGCAAGTGAAAGGCAATAATGACGATATATGATGAAATGATTGAGATGGGAGAAGCTGGTATGAACTCGACCTATCTTGTTTGTGTAAATATGATTAGTTCATCATTCTTGATTCAGCCTATTATGAATGAAACATGTTTGCAATGACAATTAGAGATTATAGTTACTCATGCCATGCTTAATTAGCTAGGAGCTTATAATGGTTTACCTTGCTTGCCAACATGCTATTAAAATGGTTGTGATGTGGTATGATTGGGTGGTATCCTCCTTTGAATGATTCAAGTAGCTTGACTTGGCACATGTTCACGCATGTAGTTGAAACAAAATCAACATAGCCTCCACGATATTTATGTTCATGGTGATTTATATCCTACTCATGCTTGCATTCATTGTTGGTTAATCTTAATGCATGGTCATGATTGTTGTCGCTCTCTAGTTGGTTGCTTCCCAGTCTTTTTCTAGCCTTCACTTGTACTAAGCGGGAATACTGCTTGTGCATCCACTTCCATAAACCCCAAAGTTATTCCATATGAGTCCACCATACCTTCATATATGCGGTATTTACCTGCCGTTCCAAGTAAATTTGTATGTGCCAAACTCTAAACCTTCAAATGAAATTATGTTTTTATGCTTGAATAGCTCATGTATCAACTAGGGCTATCTATATCTTCCATGCTAGGTGGGTTATTCTCACAATGAGTGGACTCCGCTCATCATTCACGAGAAAATGGCCGGTAACCGAGATGCCCAGTCCCATGCTCAAATCAAATCAAAATAATTGCAAACAAAACTCCCCCATGATTGTTGTTAGTTGGACGGTACCCATTGTTTCGGGCCAGCCATGGAATGTGCTAGTTGGTGATGGGGGAGTATAAATTTTTCCATTCTGTTTGGGAACCGCCTATAATGTATGTAGCATGGAAGATATTGAGATCTCTTGGTTGTTATGTTGACAATGGAAGTATGCCGCTCAAAATATTATTTATCTCTGTTTCAAAACTCGAGCTCTGGCACCACTGCAAATCCTTGCTTCCCTCTGTGAAGGGCCTATCTATTTACTTTTATGTTGAGTCATCATCCTCTTATTAAAAAGCCCCAGTCAGAGAGCACCGCTACCATTTGCATGCATTGATATTAATTTACATTGAGTATGACTGTGACAGGATCTTTTTTTGCCATGAATTGCAATGTCTAGTCAGTCCTTGATCTTCAGGGGTGCTCTGCATTTATGTTTTGCAGTCTCAGAAAGGGCTAGCGAGATACCATCTTGTTATATCATATTATGATTGTTTTGAGAAAGTGTTGTCATCTGATATTTATTATTATTGCTCGCTAGTTGACAATGCCGTTGATATGAGTAAATATGAGACCTAAGTGTTATTGTGAATGTGGTTAGTTCATAATCTTTGATGAAAACTTGAATGATGACATTACATATTTGCAACGACAAGATCAAACAGAGTTTGTAAAAGTTTTTCTTTATCACTTTCAGTTTGTCAACTGAATTGCTTGAGGACAAGCAAAGGTTTAAGCTTGGGGGAGTTGATACGTCTCCAATGTATCTACTTTTCCACACACTTTTACCCTTGTTTTGGACTCTAACTTGCATGATTTGAATGTAACTAACCCGGACTGACGCAGTATTCAGCAGAATTGCCATGGTGTTATTTTTGTGCAGAAATAGAAGTTCTCGGAATGACCTGAAACTCCAAGGAGTCATGTTTTGGAATTAGTAAAAAATATTGGCGGAAGAATCAATGGAGGGGAACCCACACCCTGTCCACAAGGGTGCAGGGCGTGTCCACCCCCTGGGGCGCCCCCTGCCTCATGGGTCCCCTGGACCTCCACCGACCTCAACTCCAACTCCATATATTCACGTTCGGGGAGAAAAAAATCATAGAGAAGGATTCATCGTGTTTTATGATACAAAGCCGCCGCCAAGCCCTAATCTTCCTCGGGAGGGCTGATCTGGAGTCCATTCGGGGCTCCGGAGAGGGGAATCCGTCGCCATCATCATCATCAACCATCTTCTATCACCAATTTCATGATGCTCACCGCCATGCGTGAGTAATCCCATCGTAGGCTTGCTGAACAGTGATGGGTTGGATGAGATTTACCATGTAATCAAGTTAGTTTTGTTAGGGTTTGATCCCTAGTATCCATTATGTTCTAAGATTGATGTTGCTATGACTTTGCCATGCTTAATGCTTGTCACTAGGCCCAAGTGCCATGATTTCAGATCTGAACCTATTATGTTCTCATGAATATATGTGAGTTCTTGATCCTATCTTGCAAGTCAATAGTCACCTACTATGTGTGTTGATCCGGCAAACCCCAGAGTGACAATAGTCGGGACACTTCTCGGTGATGACCGTAGTTTGAGGAGTTCATGTATTCACTAAGTGCTAATGCTTTGATACGGTACTCTATTAAAAGGAGATCTTAATATCCCTTAGTTTCCAATAGGACCCCGCTGCCACGGGAGGGTACACTGCAAAAAAAAAGACACATCTATGACACTTTGGGCCAAACGATTTTTTTTCTATCATACTTATGACACTTCTAGGACGATAATTGTGACAAAACCCGGTATCATCATAGATGTGATGGGTTCCTACTTCTATGACAAAAAATCATGATAGAAAATGGGCTTTTCATCCTGGGCGGGCCGGAGACACAGCTGCATGACATTCTTTGGGTCGTCCATGACGGGAAAAACCATGGTAGAAGCGACGACGAGGAAAATATCGGGGTGTTCCCGGTTACGGTGGGTGGTCAGGGCCGAGCAATGCACGGAGGTTTGCGCGTTTCTCTCGTCCACGCACGCGCATGGGTGCGAGGCATTGGGCTCTAACTGAACCCGAGCGAGGCGTTCGCCTACTGAACCCGAGCGATTTCACTGCAGGCTACGCGTTACTGAACCTGAGCGATTGATCGATGGATGTTAACTGAACTTGATCAACCGATTCCTTCGCTGATGCTGCTAACTGAAGCTGATCGATGCTGCCTCTGGATGAGCAGTGAGCGTTGTTGGGGGGGGGGGTGGATGAACAATTCTCAGTGGGAGTTGGATGAACAGGACCCCATGGTGTTGCCGCTGGATGAACAGGACCCCGATCGATCGAGCCGGTTGGGCGTGGATGAACAGGACCCCATGGAGGGCTGGATGAATAGGACCCCATGGAGGGATGGTTGAACAGTAGCCGGTGGAGGGCTGGATGAACAGTAGTCCGTGGAGGGGTGGTTGAACAGGACCCCGTGGAGAGGGCTGGTTGAACAGTAGCCGGTTTGGGAGCGCGCGGTGGAGGCTGGATGAACAGGAGCCCGTGGATGAACAGTCACAGGTGGAGGCTGGAGGAGGTCGACGGTGGATGAACAGTAGCCCGTGGAGGCTAGAGGAGGTCGACAGTGGAGATGAATAGTATCCCGTGGAGTCCCGTTTTGTGGTACGTACACCCCTCCCGATGAACAGGACCCCCGTTTCGACTGTAGCGCTCCAAAACAAGTATGTTTCCTTCGTTTTGCAGTACGCCACACCCCTCCCGATCAAGATGACCCTGTTTCGATCGTACGAGGTCCAACAGAAGTCTGTTTCCTCCATTTTGCGGTACACCAGACCCCTCCCAATGAACAGGATCCTGTTTCGACCGTGGCCGGTCGAACACAAGGCCGTTTCCTCGGTTCTGCGGTACGCCAGGCCCCGTTTTGATCGACTATTCCGTCCAAGCCCTCCTGATGAACACGACGATGCATTCCATTCCGACCCAGCCGGTTGGCTCCCCATGAACACGACGACGACGCAGTTTCTCCGTTCCGACCCAGCCATGTACACGAGCCATGGCTGTACGTATGCGCGAGTAGGCATTCGAGACCTCTCCCATATGTACGTACGTGATCGTATTTTCTTTCTTGCACCCTGGCCGTTGTACGTACGTGTACATGCTACATGTGCGCCTCTACTATGCACGTGCGCTCCTCTACTATGACACGTGTGCACCTCTACATCGAGCAGTATGTACGTACATGTTTGTAACCACAATGACAACGCTACATACGCTTCGACCAGGTGGGTCTCGACTCTCAGACACTTCCTTGCGTGCGAAGATGTAGATGGTGGGTCCCAGCAGTCAGGGGGGCGAATTGTTTTTTTTTGCCCGGACGCACTTCCTTGCGTGGCGAAGATGTAGCTCCCAGCGGTCAAGGGGGAATGTTTTTTCATGAAATACGGTGGCCCGTCCGGTGGGTCCCTGCTGTCAGGTGGAGGAATAATTATTTTGCGTGTAATAAGGAGGCACTTTCTTGCGGCTGCCATGGACCCAGCTGTCAGCCTCTCCACATATAGTACTCTCCCAATGGAATTGTTCCTTGAACATGTTGACCACGCCGCGCCGAGAGCACCAGGGTGGTGGATGACGGCGAGGCCTAGGAAGGGGACGACGCGGAGCCGGGGAAGACGCGGCAGTGGAAGCCCACGTGGAGAGGAGTACGAGGGTTCACTGGTTCGGCTGCCGTGTGAGGCCGCCGTCACCGTAGAATAACATGGGGTGTGGGTGAGGCCTTCGCGGCATCACAGCCGACCGCGGGAGGCAGGAGCACGCGGCACGACCGGCGCTGGTTTGGGCGCTGGAGCAAGAAGACCAGAGGTTGAAGAAGTACTACGGTCATTGGATGGACATCGTACGGTCATTGGAGCTAGAATCGTTCATATTGACTAAGGTGACAAAGCCCTCCATCCCCGTTAACTTAGTAGGCCCACAAGTTAGCCTCCCACTATGGTGGGTCCCAGCTGGCAGGGGGTATTCATTTGTTTGTGCGCAATAAGGAGGCACTTCCTTGCGTGCGAAGATATAGCTGGCGGGTCTGACCTGTCAGCAAGGGGAATGTTCTTTTCGTGAAATACAGAGGACGTTCTGGTGGGTCCCAGATGTCAGGTGGAGGAATCATTATTTTGGGTGTAATAAGGAGGCATTTCCTTGTGTCGGCCGTGGACCCAGCTGTCAGCCTCTCCACGTACAGTCCACTTCCAATGGATGTTGTTTGTTGACCACGTTGACCATGCCGTGCTGAGAGCACCAGTGCGGTGGACGACGGCGAGGCCTACAAAGGGAACGACACGGAGCCGGGGAATACATGGCAGTGGCTACCCACGCGGTGGGGAGTACGAGGGTTTACTGGTTCGGCTGCCGTCACCGGAAAATAACAAGCAGTGTGGGAAGAGGGATAGACATGCCAGGGATGCAAGTATGGTGGGGCCGTGAGGCCTGCCCGGCAGCACAGCCGGCCACGCGAGGTGGGAGCAGGCGGTTCCGTCGGTGCTGGTTGGGTGGCTGGAGCAGGAAGATCAGAGACTGAAGAAGCACTACGACCGTTGGATGGACATCGTACGGTCACTGGAGCTAGAATCGTTCATATTGACTAAGTTGACAAAGCCCTTGGTACGTGTCAACTTACTAGGCCCATAAGTCAGCTTCCGAAATGGTGCGCCCCAGATGTCAGGGGGAGGAATCACTTTTCGGGCGGGTGAAGCTAGAATATCAGAGATTGAAGAAGAAGCACGACATCCATTGGATGGACATTCAACGGCCACTGCTGCTGGAACCGTGTGTTGAATACAAGTTGACAAAGCCTTACATACGCGTCAACTTATTTTTTTAGGGGACACGTCAACTTAGTAGGCCCACAAGTGTGTGGTAGAGAACTTATAGCCCATTTGAGATTTGTAAGAATGTACAACCCATTTTTGAATTCTAATGGAATTTACTACAGCCCATTTACAGTTTGTTAAAAGTACAACCCATTTTCTAGCTAGGACAATGATTAATAATTTCAACCAACCGTTCAAGACATAATTCAATAAAATTTCCCACACTTTGATGGGATCCGAAATATTTTTATCTCGAAATTTCTAGTCAGATTAAATACAATTTCAATATATATTTGTATTATGCAAAAATCCAACGAAACATTGCGTGCGCAACAATTAATAAAATTAAAATTTTCAAAATCCAAAAATAATATTTTATAAAGTAATTACGTGTTTCGTGCATTTTTTATAGTTATTGCCTAGTTTTTATAATTACATCCCATTTAATATTTCTTAAAGCCCGTTTTCTTGTTAAGCCTAATGCATCCCTCCTAGGAAAGATTTGCATCCTAGCGAGGCGGAGAATAACAAGTTGACCTTGCCTGGGTACTCCTCAAAAAAAGTATAGCTGGGCTAGCCATTTTTAGCTTGAAAAAAATTAATATCTAGGCTGGAAATCTGGCCTGGGCTAGACGGGCCACAACCCTCCCAGTTAATTCCCTGCTCTCCGTTGACCATGTTGACAACGCAAGACGGCGGTGCCACGGCGAGCGCAACAACTTGAAGGACGACGGAGAGGGCCTCGCGGGCCCTACAGATGGTCTGATATAGCGCCCACTGCTCATTCGGGAAGCCAGGATCATAGGGCCACATGTCCTCTATGGCATTGTCTTTCGCTTGTTCACAGGTGCTCGTTGAGGAGACGGAAGTTGCAGCACAGGTCCTCCTGCACTGGTAGCTCTTCTGCCATTAGGGCGTCGAAGTGCGGCCGCACCTGCTCCATGGTGAACACGGCATGAACCGGCTTGGACAGTGGCGCCGGCTCCCGGTCGGAAGCTACGTCCATTGTCTGATTGTCGTCGCTCAGCTCGGCTAGCTCGCTGGCAAGCCAGCATGTCCGGCTACTAGACCGACCCGCTGCCAAGCACGAATCTGACTGCGCTGGCCCACCCAGTCTGCCTCCCTCGCTCGCGCGCGCTTTCCACCGGAAACGGTCAGTGCCGCCTGCCCCGCTTCTCGGTGCAGGCGATTGCTCTGCCTTCAAATGACACAAGTGTCGTCCGCCCGTCTGACTGCCGCCCACATTAGTGATACGCGGTTGACGAGGTGGCTACTCCGACGCCACACGTTCGTCCCTCTGCCGCCCACCATTGCTATATAAATTGTTGCGTCGGCCATAGCCGCAGTCATCCGCCTCCGTTCCCTTTCTCCTGTCCACACCACTACTGCCCACCATGGCTTCCTCGCGCTCCAGCGCTCTTCGGGATGGGCGGTCGACGGACCACAAGGAGATGGCAGCCATTGCTGCCGACTGGCTGGCCGGTAGGCAGCCGGAGGACGATGACGTCCCAATGAAGAACATGGTAGTCGATGATTCGGCGCCAACCCCCTCCTCCACGATCCTCGCTGGTGCATTGCACCATGACCATCAGTGAGGCCCGTGCCCAATACATGGACACGGTGAGGCAGAAGCATCAGGAGCAGTTCCGGGAGGCACAGGCTGACGCTGCCTACAACCACCATCTCCTCCAGGAGCACCTGGAGGCGGAGGAGCAGATCACCGCGGAGCGGGCGAAGCAGGAGGCGCTGCTTGACTCGTACCGCCTCGCCCGTGAGGGCCGCCTCGAGCGCTGGCGGTACCGCATGCGGGTGGCGGAGGCTGCGGCTGCATACAAAGAGGGTGATGAAGCGGGTTAGATGCTGTTTGGCGAGACCGAGGATGAGGCAGAGGACAATGTTGGCTCCGACGAGTCCCTGCTTTGCTGGCATCGACGAGGCCTTGCTCTGTCGAGGCCCTGCAGCGCCAACAATGAGGCAGAGGACACCGCCGGCTCCACTGAGGCCCCGTCCCGCCAACAACGAGGAAGAGGACATCACCGGCTCAGCCGAGGCCCCACCCTGCCGGCAACGAGAGGGAGGATTTCCCCCGCTCCGCCGAGGCGCCACCCCGCCGGCAACGAGGCAGAGGCCCTACTCCACCGAGGCCCCGCCTTGCCAACAATGAGGCAGAGCACATCACTGGCTCAGCAGATGCCCCACCCTGCCGGAAATGAGGGGGAGGATTTTCCGCACTCCGCCGAGGCGCCACCCCGTCGACAATGAGATAGAGGACATTGCCGGCTCTGTTGAGGCCCCACCCTGCTGCCAACGAGGCCGTGCCACACATAAAACGAGGAAGAGTAGAATACGGCAGGTCACCGCCGCTCGGGTCCAAGTAAGGCAACCGCTGCTACCCTCCAGTTGAAGCCAAGCTAGGCGGTTGACCATTGACGACCAATTAGCTTCTTGGCAGTGACATGGAGTCGGAGAGCTATGTTGGAGAAGGGCGCTGCTTCTACTTAACTACTAGTGTAGTTGGCTGACTGACACGTGGGCCCAACAGGCATCTGGGCCACATGTTAGTTATGCAACTGCACGTGTAGTTAAGTCAGTGAAGCTCAGTCCGCTGGAGAAGAAGCTTCTGTTCAGCTCAGTCAGACACATGTGGGTAGCTTCGGTTAATTAATTATACCTCAAGTGCACCCCTTTTTAGTTGAAGAATGTATGAAACGTAATGAAATCCGGCATGTTTATATGAAATCCAACCGTGTATGAATGAATTTAGTTCGATTAGTTCGAATTCTTGTATCACTGGCATTGGATGAACATGCAAAACAATACGTACTAGCATTATTCCCAGGGTGATCACCTCATTTGCAGCAGTTTCATATGTACTCCCTCCGGTCCTTTTTAGTCTGCATACAAGTTTTGTCTGCAGTCAAAGTATCTCTACTTTGACCAATCTTATAGAAAAAAGTATGAACTTTCACAATGTGTGAAGTAAAAAGGAACGGAGGGAGTACAAAGAGTTTGAGCATCTTTTTAGCGTTCCTATACATTGCAATCAAACACACAGGCCTGGCAATTCATAGAGAACATTCAAAACAATCGATGATTATGCATCTCAGCGATTCACATGTCAGAGCCAATATTTACTTCACAACTAAAGAATAAAGAAAATTGATCGACGCTGCTGACAGCAAAGGGCATCCCATTCAAAAATATCAAACGCATGTCTTCTTGCTAACATCAATGAGCAAAACAAAAAGGTTGCCCCATTCCAAAATATCAAATGCCTACGATTGTGGAATGGGCAGGGTTTGCCATCAGTTCGGACATTCACATGCCACCTCGTGCTAAATAAACAACTGTTCTTTTTGTGCAGTTCCACCAAAATCAACCAAATTCGCGCGTAGCTTCTATGATTTCGCCCTTATATGTTGCAACGCCTTGAACTTATCGGCACCTCCTTTCTTGTGGTGGAAATGAATGATTCGATGTATTCATGGATATTTTGTGCAGTTCCCATTGAAATCAAGCTGAGCACCCATGTTTGCACAAATACAAAAAAAGTAATAAGTATAAAGCAAATTGTACTATGAATTGATAGTTTAATGTTTCCAACATCTTCTTGTGCAGTTCCACTAAAATATATGGTATCTTCAAAGAAGATCCTAGTTTGCACAAGTAGAGATAATTACATATTACATTAAGAGTGGCATCAAATCAGTGGCAAAACAATTGCTCGTTCCAGCCATAGCAATAAATTAAGATGCAAAACTATATCATTACTTGTGTCATCACAGTTCTAGTGCTTCATTACAGCACCGGGAGTTGATTTTTGTTTTTTCTTCCGCTTGTTCTTCCCCTTCATCACTTGGTTCAATAATACACAAGCTTCGTCTTCAATGTAAGATTTGGCATGTCAATTAGGGAGCACAAGTATAGCACTAAACAACGATAGTAATTTTCTGATGAAAGTGGCAAAATATAGGCCAACAGTTGTGAAATATCCATATCTTACCTCAATGAGATATTACAGTGCACATATAGATTGGAAATCTTGTCTCCATTTGTGCAGTTCACTAAAATCAAGCAACATTACCATACAAGTAGCACAACATATGAAAGAACACTGCACAATCATGTGAAAGAAGGCTAGTACTGACCTCTCATGACGCGGAATTCAAACAACTCACAATAAGAAGATCTGAACCAAATTTGCCAACATGGATAGGAAGTAAGATCTCCTCTTGTGCAGTTCCACTAAGGTCAAGCAATCAAGCAACATTGTCGGTGTGACATTTTGGTTGAACTGCACAATACACTCTTAAAACAAAAGTGTTTTGTGCAGTTCAACAAAAGGTCACAATATCAATGAGGTGAAGTAGATAACCCTGTTTACACATAGGTGCAAAGGAAACAACTAGTGGTTAATAACGTTGGATGACATAGAAGCCAACAAAAAGAAGCATCTAACTTATCTAAATGGGAAAGAAAGCAAGACAGTAGCATTTCTCAAATGGTGGCATTGATTAATATTAACAGAGAGATTATATTAACAATAAAATTCGTTGTACATGTAATTTGCTGTTAACTGTGGCATTGCATAAATTTACCAACGGCATTATTAGAGGGTGTTTGTTTATAGGGACATTTTGGTTTAGGGACTAAAAAAACTCCGTGTCAGTCCCATCTAAACCAAACAGGAGGGACTTTTAGGCTATAAAAGTGGTCATTTGGGACTAAAGAAAGAAGACCCTGAGGGAGAGTCTTTTTTGGACTTTTTCCAACAGTTGCCCCTACCCCGCATTGCACCTTGTTTCTATTAGTTCATTACTAGGGGTAACATGGTCTTTTAGCATGTCATTTAATAACCTCTAGTCCATGTTTAGTCCCTGAACCAAGAAGGTAGGGACTAGGGAGTTTTTAACCAAACATGGCCTTAGATTAACAACAGCTAAAGAGTTGCACGGGACAGTGGACGCACCAGCACCATGTGCATCTACTGATGTATGAAGGGGTGATGCACAGTCTGTTGCAACAAAGAACAAACAACCAAGGAGCATATTTGTGTTGGTCCCAGTTTTGTTATCTTTAGACACCTTACCCTATGTTAGCACAGCAAATCTAGTCCTGCTCAAACTCTACAGCCTTGTCCCCCAAAACAAAAGATCAGTTTGTTATAGATGTGCATAATGCCTTTGTCATTGTTTTCCCTTTTCGACCAACGTAGGTGCTGGATAGCCAGTCTATACTAGTACTTTCCCCCCTTCCTTTCCTCTTTGAACCACGTCCTAGATTCATGCTATACAACTTTCTCCACTATTTTCCCCCATTCCTTTCCTCTTTGAACCACGTCTTAGATTCATGCTATACAAGTTTCCCCACTACTTTCCCCCCTTCCTTTCCTTTTTGAACCACGTCCTAGATTCATGCTATACAACTTTCCCCACTACTTTCCCCCATTCCTTTCCTCTTTGAACCACATCCTAGATTCATGCTATACAACTTTCCCCACTACTTTCCTGTTTGATCCAACCCCTAGATTCGAGTGTAGAAGCAGAAAAAGCCCACATGTAACTAGAGCAATGCATGTGGAATAAGTAAATTATACCTTAAGGTTCGTGGGGTGTGGTTCGGTGGGCGACCGGAGGCCGTCCGGCCCACACTACGTACGACAGCGAAGAAGAAGGGGTCAGAGGCCCTCCCGCGCCGCCGTTGGGTGAAAGAGAACAGTTGCGCCGGTAGTGGATTCCCTCCCTCACCGACAGCGACAGCGTTAAGCCTCCTTCCCTTCTCGGCGGACGGATCCTGCTGGCTCTTTGGCTAGCAGTGAGGGGAGAGAGAGAGGCCAACGAAGTCTTGTTTAGATCTGGAGAGGGTGAGAGAGTGTGAAGAGAGAAACTACAAGCGTTGAGGCTCCAGCGTGTATATATATACTGGAGAGAGAGTGTGAAGAGTTCAAACCCTAGAAAACAAGCGATGAGGGTGCAGCGCATACGTGATGAGGTGATTATACGGTCACTACGAGATCGTATAGCTCCTATACATCCATTCTGACCAGTCAAAGAATCCTCCTGGCACCGCCCCAGATCAGTTTCTCTCTCTGTCATGCGGGGCCTACCTGTCATTGGGTGGAAGAAAGAAGTCGAACAAAAACAAAATTATGCTCAAGTGTAGTTATCGAACCCGAGACCTCAAGTTTGATGAGCGAACAGGCTAACCAGCTACATCACCCTCCCGTTATGTTCAACGAGAGGAAAATAACCTTTTATACATTCCTGCATTCGTGTGACAAGCATGCCGTGTTTTTTTTGCGTGGGAGTCATTGGGATTTAATTCATAATCGTGTCATGTGGCTTTGGTGGTAAGACTATCCACAGTGGGAGTAACATAGGTGGTAACATCACACATCTTTAGGAAAAATAGATGATGTGGCGAGTAATTAATGAAGAAAGAGATGCATGTGGTAACATATCTAGTTACTGTAACATCACACATACCAAGACAAAATGAGTCTACAATCTAATAAATGAAGTGTTGCATGATACCACACAATGTTACTCCCCACTATAGAGGTAGTAACATAGACTAGTAACATATGCATGTTACTAGTCTAAGTTACTATCCACTGTGACTAGTCTAAGGTCTTTTGGGATTTAAAGGAGTGTTGGTAGTATAGAAATAATGCAGCCTTAGTCACCTTACCTCTTTCCATGTAGTATGTTGGGTCCCACCAGTTGGAGGGTGAAACAAACAAATTAATAAGAAAAATTAAAAGCGCCAGCAGTGTATATTACCTCACACATCTCGCTACTGCTCGTGAACACTGTCCAGTTGATCCCTCTGTTCGCTCACATACTATTTTAAGTGAATCCTTATTATAACATGCACACAATTTTGGGCACTTGTATTCAACCTAAGTCAGTGTGCCATCATATCTCGTACTACTCCCTCCATCTAGGTGTATTAAGTCACGTTAGAAGGTGCAGCGGGACCAAGGTGCAAGTAGATTGGAGGAGAAGGAGAAACTTGACCGGTCCTTCCTCCAATCAAAGCCTTGATTTCTATATTTAAACGCAACAATTAATCCCAACAACTAAGAGATGTTGTTTTAGCTACCATGCAGGGCCACGTATTAACTCGCATGCAAGCCGACTTTGATTTCTTGACTGATCAATGCGTAGTTGCGCTCCATGCATTGGGTTTCCGGGGGAGATAACAAGGCAGAGTAAGGAGCGTTTGGTTACATTGCTTAGGCTGGTCATAGTGGTGAGTAACTTGGACTAGTAACATGCATATGTTACTAGTCTATGTTACTACTACGCAAAGTTTGTCGTAGGAAGCGAGCCGATCTGGCTCTCCTGAGCTAACAAGGTTTTTCTAGCCCACCAAGCTAGCTGGCCCACAAAAGCTAACATATTTTAACAGTTCCAAACGCCTAACCTTGCCCGGCTAGGCTATAAGTTGTTCTTGCTAAGGATCCAAACGCTCCCTAAGTAACAATGCTCGCGAGCAACGAGGCCAGGAGGGGATTGAGATGCGAAGTTAATGGACGACGCCTAAACATTTTGGGACTATCTGATTTCCGTAAGATGACTTAGCACCTAGACGGAGGGAGTACTACTCCTCAGTCCAGGTTTGATGGAATATTCGTCACCTCTTCTCTTCTTGTACGTACTCCATTTGTATCTCACTTCCTGTGGCTTCGCAATCGCATGATATTCCTATTCTATGAACATGTGTGTGCGTGTGCATGTGTGTGTGTGTGTTTAACAGCATGTGTGTGTTAGAGAGAGCGACACATCGACCTACTCCTATAGAGAGATGGTGTGTAGTGTACGATTTAGCCGTGAGAGTCGGTGCATCCTCTCCTTTCCGGGCGTCCGTTGGGACAGGCGGACAGCTGCCATGCTCGCTCCTGACCAGCCTGGCCCACCCAAAGCCCCTCCATCGCCCACGCGCGCTTCCCGCCGGAAAGGTCAGTGCCGCTCCAAAGAATCGGTGCCGCATTCATGCCCTGGAAAAGCGGACGCGACCTCTCACTGGCGCTTGCGTTGAAGGGAGAAGTGTATTCAAGAGGGATGGTTGCTTCGTCCGTCCAACTTACTGCTTGGTCTATGTGATTTGACGGTTCATTGGTCATTATTACTAAGGTGGTAGGACTGCTGGATGTCCCACGCTTTTGGTGAAAGGAGGTACTACTAGATTACAATTTTCTCCATTCTTACAGCAGAGGAGTGCGAGATTAGTGAAAACACGCAGGCTCAGTGATTACATGGCCCACCTCACACTATCACCATATTTTCTGGACACCGAGCGGCACCTAACTCTTTACATAGTACTAGTGTAGTACATACTGTAATTTATCAGCGAGATAAATTTGTACAATGCTATGAAGCTTCCAGCTTCTGTTTCATGTATCTTGTGTCCAAGGTTGCCCGTTGCAACATTTCATCAAATACAAAGGAGACTAACATGCATGCTATTGCATCTCAATGATTGACAGATCATAGCCAATATGTACTCCCTCCGTTCCAAAATAAGTGTCTCAACTTTATGCAAACTTTAGTACAAAGTTGTACTACTACTACACTTGACACTTATTTTGGAACAGACACGGCTAAAGAAAAAAAACGATCCATGACGTCCCTAGCCCTTGAACCGTAAACCCTAACCGGGCTTCAATTTGCTGGCAATGTTGGATCTTCCCAAGAAATGAAGTTTGCAACCCTTTGACCATTGGATCATTTTGTGCAGCTTCCCCAAAATCGAGACGAGCTTCCCTGTGGCAAAGAAATTGAAGAAGCGTGATTAGAATAAGATTACTGGGACTAGTTGATGAGACATAAACTCATCACAAATACAGTACGTAGAATCCAGTAGAGGTATGTGCGGGGCAAAGAAGTAGAGAAATATCCACATGGAGTGATGTGGGCGGCTGGAGCAGTGGTGCAAGCCGGCTGTAAAGGGAGTTGTACATGAGGGATGTCGGGACATAGATCAACCTAGAGGAGGGCGGCGGGAGGCGGCAACTGCCCATGTTGCGGCAGTGAGCAAGGGACGAAGGCAACCTCACCGACTTTGTGAGAGAGAACGGCGGGGGCCCCTGATTGGGCCGTGCCGACAGTGGGTTTTCGCCGTCGGTGACGGCGACCACATCTACATTAAGCATCCACCCCTTCCCTCAGTGGACGTGATCCTTCGGGATGTTAGAGATGTGGCCACGGTCGTTTTGTGCGAGAGAGTGTGAAGAGAGCAACCCCAGCAAACAACCGTGTAGGCTCGTCCTGACTATGTATATAGTGGAGCGGTTTCCTTTTCTCTCCATATGAACCTATTTATATTGCATACGTGACACTGAAGAAAAAAAACTTTATTTATAAGTGACATGGCACCTACTACTCGTTCTCCTATAAACCTTGCGCTTGGCATCTCCAAAATATTAACGTTGCGATTGGCTCTTTGCCTCTTCGGGAAGTCGAGCAATAATGGTACTGCAGTATATATCGTTCTGGCTATATGAGACCGAATGAATTGTTGCATGTCCACCATGTGGGCGAGGGTCGAGGGGCGAGGGAGAGTGCGTACTATTATGTCTGTTTCAATATGGGCTACATACGGAGCAAAATGAGTGAATCTACACTCTAAAATACGTTTATATATGTCTATATGCAAAATGTATTTTTTATAGTGGCCTTGTATAAGTAAATGGAGGGAGTACTAAAGGACATATATTCCAAATAATATGATAATCTCTCTAACCAAGGTAGGGACAAGGAGTAAACAGAGGGAGTAGTAAAATTTTCTCCTCGTCCTGCGAGCCACCGCGCGCGTGGGCGAGGGAGCGGGCGTAAGGCGTACTGGTAAGCCAGCTTCACCTCATCCTGTGAGCCACCGCACCCATGGGCGGGGGAGACGGCGTACTAAGCAAGCTTCTCCTCGTTCTGCAAGTTGATGGGACACATCAAAAGTACTCCAGTGTATAGAGCCTTGCCTCTAAGGTAGGCCCCACATGGTTTGCTTCTTTTTTTAACATAACGCGTCAAGTCGCAATTTGTTTGTTCACCCGTGGTAGACGATCCTCCCTCCACCAAGTGGACAACCAGTACACGTGCCAAATTACCACCTGGGCTGCCTTTTTGTACAAAAATGAGCTCCACCGTGTACCCGCGCGAGTGTGGTTGGGAAAGAGACGGGAGTACGTGCGTCGTGCATGCACCTCTTATCTTCTTGCACATACCCCACCTACGTGGGTGTTTGTGAGAGAGATACAAACCTAGACAGATGGCGTGTGCGTTCGTGAGTGTTTTTTGTTTGGGGGTGATTTCATGAATGTATTTGTGGGAATATGTGTCGATGACATCTCAAACAAAATTTTGCATGCAATGTGTGTGAAATGGAGGCCTATCCATATCATATATAGAGGGTAGGGCGATCCACGAGAAGAGAGGGAGGGGTCATAGATATAGATAGAGTCAAAGAGAGGATCAAGTGGGTGGGTGCGAGATCTATGAAGAGAGCCATCGAAATTGTGTGTGTGCAAGTCAAAGATATAGGGCGACTGACCTACCGAAACGTCAGAGGGCACATGTCAAGATTGTGTGTGGCAGGGAAACATGACTAGAGCGCTCGGTGTATTGGTGTGTGTGGGGGGGGGGGGACAAAGGCCTAACTAGAGAGGTAGAACGACTCCTATATGTGTTGAGAAGGAGAGACACAACTATTTCTTGAGGGAGATCGGTCGACATCCATACATAACTGAAAGACGGGAAGTAGGATTGGACACAGAGAGAGAGAGAGAGGAGAGAGAGGGAGGGAGATGGGTAGAGTGCTGGATGGGTGATGGAGTTGCTTCTCAAAGATGGTGGGAGAGGCCTACTAGACAAACTGAGGGTAGAACTGCAATATTATCAATAAGAGTGGGGATGTGTTTCTGTGTGTGCCTGTGCATGATAGATCTGTCGGGACGCGTGCATGGATGATGAAGGGGAACCATGTGTTTGGTAAGCAAACCTAACTAGATCGGTAGATCAATTGTTGTTTGTCGGAGGAAGGGAGAGACATAACTAATGAGGTAGATCGATCGACGTGTGGGAAAAAATGAGTTATAAGGACCTAGCTAGCTATATGTATAGCGGGAGATCAGTCGGTGTACATCCATTTGTTAGAGGCAAATAAGGCCAAGCGAGACGGATAGACAGAGAGAATGGAGCTAGGAGGTGGTGCGAGAGACCGAGCTACTAGCTAGATAGGGGGAGGAGTGTGCGGTTGTGAGATCGATGAAAAGAGGGGCGAGAGTTTACATGTGTGTGGGACCGTATGAGAGACACGAGGCATGAACACAGAAAGGAGGAGATGGAAGGTGCGTGTGTATGTTGTACGCAGACATCGCTGGAGAGGTTTATCTATCAGTGTGTGTCAGAAAGGAGTTGTGGAGACTGTGGGAGAACGACCTAAAGAAAAAAAATGAATGTGCATGATGGATAGAATGCTAAGGGAGGGGGAGGGCGAGGAGGGCGTGTGCATGCATGAGAGAAAGTTAGTGCTAGCTACAAAGGTTAGAGGATTGTGTGGGTGTAAGAGACTAACAAAGATCATAATTTGATATGGAAGTGGATTCATATATTTGAATAGGAGATCATAGTGTTATAAACATATGCATGCATGAATATAGCGGTGATACGCGTGTTGTGGTTTTGCACATGTTATACCATAATGTGATAATGCATGGCGTTCACAATTCACAGCAAAATGTCGAACAATCTAAACCATACTATACATCGAACAATCTCACATTTTATTTGAATTTGTGATAATGTGTGGCGTTTGCTGCTTACAAATAAATATCGAACAATCTAAACAATACTATATATCGAACAATCTCACACTTTATTTGAATTTGTGGTAATGTGTGGTGTTTGCAACTCACATCTAAATACTTGTAGGCGTAGGGGGCGGGGCACCATACATTATGTGATAAACACATTATACATATGAGACATGGTTTAGATTATGAAGATCTAGCTAGAGCTTGAAATGTACTGCGATTTGAAATCAACATAAAGTGGATTCAAAAAATCGAGTTCGAGTTCATATAGTACACATAGTTCATATCTAACTCGAGAGTAATCATGTGGTGTGCTGTGAAGATAATACACAAATGATGATTTAACTTAACAACAAATGATGATTGTAGATCTTATTAAAATAGAGAAACGAATTCAAATGGTTTGACTTCACAACAATCATTATTGTAGATCTTATATATATACGTTTGGAATGCACTAAAACGTTCATTTGAGTAGTAGGTTGCATGCATTATACACGTAGCGAAATATTTAATTGAACATAACATGGATTCAAAGTTTTGAATGACATTTGTAGTGCGAATTGATTTGGTACGGTACACGGGACTAGACTCTCTTGTGTGCTGCGAATTGATTTCTATTTTTTTTTGTCGGCGGAAGTGCCAATTGATTTGGTATAGTACATGTTAGGCTTGTCCGGAAATTTCAACCCGCGCCTTGTTACCCTGAAATATTTAAGATATATCTTTGTCTCATTGTGCTCCGACATCTCCCTCCATCTCAACCCGCGCCTTGCAATTCCAAAATTACAACGCGCGCGAAAACTCCCACCTTCTGTGAAATTCCGACACGTGAAATGCCCGTGATACCCCTGAATCGAAAGAACCGCCTCAAATCGGTGGGGATACTTTCATAACTTACCCCATATTTCGGACAAGCGCGTCCCTAAGCCATGGTTCCTCACTCCCATCCCATCCGCCCACCCATTTGCACACCGAGGCCGCGAAAACCTGCGAAGCCCCACACCCTCCTCCGTCCGCCACCCAGCTGGAGCCTCTTCCCCGACGACGTCATCCACAGCAACACCTCGATGTCCCTCATCCACCGTACTGTGTGAGGATCTGTCGTCGATCTTGTCGTCCCGCTGGTTCAGCCACCCTGTCCTCCACCTCCAAGGAGCTGCCTCGATGTTCCCTTCGTCTTTCGCGCCACCTCCATTCCCACACCGTTGTCTTCACCTGCACCACTGGAAGAGTATCATCATCACTGTTTCCTCGGATGAAGTTGCGGCCTAATCGATGCCACCAAAGAGGTTGTACACTAATCGCCGCATTTTCTTCTTGATTCGATCTCACGGTGCTGCCGACGCTCGGTCCTGAGCCGACACGATGCAACTCCATCCACGGCGGCGTCGCCAGCCACTTCCTCCACGGTGTTGCTCCCTCGGTGGCGACGTCCACATCAGTATGAGTTGTTGCTGCTTTAGCTCTCGCTCGCTCTGCTGCTCTGCTCTTGCTCTCGGTCCCCTGTGTTGGGAAACATAGTAATTTCAAAAAAAATCCTATGCACGCGCAAGATCGTGGTGATGCATAGCAACAAGAGGGGAGAGTGTCGTCCACGTACCCTCGTAGACCGTAAGCGGAAGCGTTATGACAACGCGGTTGATGTATTCATACGTCTTCACGATTGACCGATCCTAGTACCGAACGTACGACACCTCCACGATCTGCACACGTTCAGCTCGGTGACGTCCCACAAACTCATGATCCAGTAGAGCTTCAAGGGATAGTTCCGTCAGCACGACGGTGTGATGACGGTGTTGATGAAGCTACCGACGTAGGGCTTCGCCTAAGCACCGCTACGATATGACCGAGGTGGATTATGGTGGAGGGGGGCACCGCACACGGCTAAAGATCAATGATCAACTTGTATGTCTTGGGGTGCCCCCTGCCCCCGTATATAAAGGAGCTAGGGGGGAGGCGGCCGGCCAAGGAGGAGGGCGCGCCAAGGGGGGGATTAGGACTCCTCTTTCCTAGTAGGAGTAGGAGAAGGGGGAAGGGAAGGAGAGAGGGGGAAGGAAAGGGGGGTGCCCCCCTCCTTCTCCTATTAGGACTAGAGGGGGAGGGGGAGTGCGGCCTACCCTGGCCGCCCTCCCCTTCTCCACTAAGGCCCAATAGGCCCATTACACTCCCCGGGGGGTTCCGGTAACCCCCCGGTACTCCAGTATTTGTCCGAACTTGCCCGGAACCCTTGTCATTCAATATATTGATCTTTATGTCTCGACCATTTCGAGACTCCTCGTCATGTCCGTGATCATATCCGGGACTCCGAACTACCTTCGGTACATCAAAACACATAAACTCATAATACCGATCGTCACTGAACGTTAAGCGTGCGGACCCTACGGGTTCGAGAACTATGTAGACATGACCGAGACACGTCTCCAGTCAATAACCAATAGCGGAACCTGGATGCTCATATTGGCTCCTACATATTCTACAAAGATCATTATCGGTCAAACTGCATAACAACATATGTTGTTCCCTTTGTCATCGATATGTTACTTGCCCGAGATTCAATCGTCGGTATCTCAATACCTAGCTCAATCTCGTTACCGGCAAGTCCCTTTACTCGTTCCATAATGTATCATCCCGCAACTAACTCATTAGTCACATTGCTTGCAAGGCTTATAGTGATGTGCATTACCGAGAGGGCCCAGAGATACCTCTCCGACAATCAGAGTGACAAATCGTAATCTCGATCTATGTCAACTCAACAAGTACCATCAGAGACACCTATAGAGCACCTTTATAATCACCCAATTACGTTGTGACGTTTGGTAGCACACAAAGTGTTCCTCCGGTAATCGGGAGTTGCATAATCTCATAGTCATAAGAACATGTATAAGTCATGAAGAAAGCAATAGGAGTAAACTAAAACGATCAAGTGCTAAGCTAATGGAATGGGTCAAGTCAATCACATCATTCTCCCAATGATGTGATCCCATTTATCAAATGACAACTCATGTCAATGGTTAGGAAACTTTAACCATCTTTGATTAACAAGCTAGTCAAGTAGAGGCATACTAGTGACACTATGTTTGTCTATGTATTCACACGTGTATTTTGTTTCCGGTTAATACAATTCTAGCATGAATAATAAACATTTATCATGAAATAAGGAAATAAAAAATCACTTTATTATTGCCTCTAGGGCATATTTCCTTCACCCTGCCTGGTCTGCTCTTGCTATTGCTCTTGCTCTTGCTCTTGCTGCTGCTCCCGCTCTTACTCTTGCTTGTGATGCTGCTCCAATTTAGCTACACTTCAGTCGACTGAATCGACTTTTGGGTTAGTTGAATTTTAGTGGGGGGGCTCGCCAGAGTTAAGGAAGAAACAGCCGCAGCGGGGAGGGGGCTCGCCGGAGAGGTACCCCACTATCTATCTTAGGGTTCAGGGTGGGGGCGGTGGTCGCCGGCGGTGGTGGGGCGGTGGCGTGGGGATTGCCAGAGAAAAAGCTCGGGACAGGGGGGCCTAGAGGGATGGCCAGGGAGGCGGCGGACCGGGGGTGCGGAGTGGTTTCGGGGCGGGCAGGGCGGCAGGGGGGGCTGTTTGGCCGGTGGTGGCTGGCAGCTCAGGGGGGAGGAGGTTGAAGATGAACTGTAGGCCCTTCATTTCGTATCCAACGGCTGGAAAATCGACTGACTAGAGATGCAAAGTCAGTCGACTAACGTGTAGCCTCACCTCTAGTGTGTTCAGTTTCGACAGTAAAATTCAGTTTCGACAGCAAAATTCAGTTTCGACAGTTAAATTCAGTTTCGACAGTTAAATTCAGTTTTGACAGTTAAGTTCAGAGATGAGCAGCTGATGTATTTTACATATAGCACTTTGTGGTTGTGTATTTTACGTCATCTATTGGAGATGCTATTAGAATTCCACTCAGGTTAACATTGTCTCTCCTGTCCTGCTTTAGCCTCAGCGTCGTACAACTCATCGGAGCTGCTCTAACAATGAAACCCTCCATCACAGCGCAGCAGTACCACGGGCTCCATCTCAAGATGCCTAAGATCTTCTTCCCCTCATCGGACAGCCAAGTCAGCCGGATCATCCTCACTGACCAACCCAATTACGCTGAGATCGACATGGCTTTGCCAAAGAGGTTGTACACTTGTTGCATCTCTTTTTTACTCTACATGTTATATATATTGTCCACTGAGCACATGCAGTAACGTGAAATACAATTAGTTTCTCCTACTATATGACAAGCAGTGAGGTACCAGGCAACTTAGCTATCCGTGATGGACTCTCTTGAACGTCATCATTATTTATCTCTGCGCGTTTGAGCTATGCATTTGTCGATGGGCCTGGGAGTTGAGCTAGTAGGGCAGTGGCCTGGGTCCAAAGTAGTAGAAGTAGCACAAAAACATTTTTTGAGTGTAGACTTTTCCTTGCTCAAGCCTGTCTACTAGAATCGCCAGTGCTTGAAAGGAAAAGTGAAGGAAAAACATAGAAATTGGAAAGTTTCCCGTGGTACTACTATTCATGCATTTGGTTCAAAGGAATGGAGCAAAGGAAAACTGTAGGATTTGTTCCTTTGGTGTCTCCTTGAAAGAAAAACCGTAGGAATTTTAATATCCACTTGTCCTCCTTTTCAAATTCCTATTCATGAAGCACGAGACTAAGAGATAGTAGCATAATAGCATTATAACCGTACATTTTCTTGTGGTTTGACTTAATCTCACCATGCTTCTTTGCATCCTATGATCTTCCAATTCTTGTGAACCAAACACCTAGATTGGTAGAAATCTTGTGTTTTTAAATTCTCTGTTTTGTAGGTGCATTCCTATCCTATTACCGTGTATTTCCTATCCCTGCATTGTTAGAATCCTCCAATTCAAACGAGCCCTTATAGAATAACTTCTCTTACATATAGTTGTCAAAGAAAACCTTGTGTGGTTTGTCCCACTCCTGCTGCACCGTCGTCCACCCTAGCTCAGCTGCTCCAACGACAGAATGGTCCAGCACAGTAGGGATCCGGCCACTAGACTATCTTTCGCCACCTCAGATCTTCTTCCCCGCCGCCGGCAGCCATGAAAACTGCATTACCATCATCGCCCAAGCAGATGACCTCAAGGACTACACGGGTCCGCAGAGAGGTCACACTCTTTCATGTCTGCTTACGTTATGGATCGCTTAATATTACATGCTACTTTATCGTCCTGTTCACCGATTAGACTCTGAGTCAGCTCCAAACTAATGGTCAAACTTGAGTTTTTAAATGGTTGTGGGGTACATATCGGGGCCGCAATCAATAGTATCTATCTACTATCTGGTTAATCTCTGGTGTCTACTGTGAGTTTCATGTTGGGTGGGAAACAAACAGTAAAGAAGCCATTATCTGTATTTTTAACTGAAGCCATTTATCTGCCTGCTATCATTGGTTTTGGATCTATCCATAGGTTGCTACCATCACTCTGGATTTCTGCATGCACTCCTTACATAATCTCACTATGTTTTATTCCTATGCATGTCAGTTATTGTACACAATGGAACTGAACATGTAGAGCAAAAGAGACGAGCCTTGCATGGCAATAAAATTTTATGCAGATGTTGCTCCATGGTAGGCACAAAGGCAACCCCCCTCCACCCATTTTGGATTGTAATCAAGAGGAAGATATCTGTTCTGAGGGGGATTCAGAAGGAGAAGACCACTCCTATTTACCCCCTGAGGTCTTCGCTCTAACTTGGCATGCTGATGTTGGTTATATCATGCATATGGCACCTTGCATTGCTTACTTTATACATCAAATATGTCATCTGCTTAGTTTAGACATGCTTTTGTGAATGCCATCTGTTTAGTTTATTATCGTTTATGTGAATTATGCAACGCCATCTTGTTTAGCCAGGCACCATATATGTGAATTTTGCAATGCCATCCTGCTTAGTCAGTCATCTTATATGTGAATTATATCAGGCCATCCTTTTTATTCCGTTACATATTACATTTGTCAACAATGTTAGTACATTCAACTACTCTTCGTGTGCATTAGCCATTTGACACAGTGATGGAAAATTCTGGAGTGAGAACAAGGTCTTCAGAGCAGACTATGCTATCTGACGAAGCGCATATCTCGCTGGTTATGGATAGCTCCTCAGAGGAGGATTCGGAGATAGATGACCAGTCCTATCCCCCCCCCCCGAGGTGTATGCTCTAACTTAGCAGGGTTATGTTGCTCATATCGTGCGTGTCGGATTTCGGGTTCCGGCAGACCCTTGAGGTTCGAACACTGGGGTGCACGCGGAGATCACACCCCTAGCCTACCCATGTCTCACCGCCTCGTCAGGATCTAAAACTACACGAAGAACAACACAAGGGACACGAGATTTATACTGGTTCAGGCCACCATTGTGGTGTAATACCCTACTCCAGTTTGTGGCGTGGTGGATTGCCTATGAGGCTGATGAGGAACAGTACAAGGGGAGAATAGCCTCGCGAGGGTCTGTTCTTGGTTGGTGCGATGAACTGCTTGGGGGAGTTCAGTCGCCTCTCTCTCTGTGTGTCTTGGATGCGGATCCGATTAGATCTCTCTCTACCCTGTGGGTGGCTAGTCCTATTTATAGGCGATGGACGGGGCCTCTTTCCAAATATTGAGCGGGAAGGGCGCTAACAATTGGCCATTTTGAAGGGGAACATCTAGTACACTTATCCTGACTAAAGTTGGTCCTCGCCTGCCAAAGATCCTGACGATGACGCTGGCTTGGGCTCCACGATGACCTCCGCTCTGCCGTCCTGCTGGTCTTGGTCTTGTTGCACCGAAATGATTGCCTTTACTTGATACCCTCGCCTGCGCTTGCGCCCTTTGCACCAAAGGGGAAACAAGGACTCTGCGCAGGCCGGCGCCCGCCTGGCCTTGGTTGTCATGGCTTGCGTCACGGGCACCTTGTGAGGTACCCCACCTTGATCTCTCCGCCTCCTCGCGAGCCAGCCTGACGAGGCCGTGCCTGAGGAAGCCTCCTGTCGTCCGCCCCGCGAGGCTTGGCCCCTCGCGAGGGTCTTGAGCATGGGTTGATGAACATGGGCCGTACTGGGCCACTCCTTGAGCCACGCCGCAAGCCGCAGGCGGGCAAGTCTGGGTACCCCCGTTCCCAGAACGCCGACAGTAGCCCCCGGGCGCCGCGTGGCGGTTGATTGGACGTGGGCGTCCCTGTTCCCCCACGCCTCCTTATTTTGCGCTCAGCTAGGCGGACCCGCTGTTGCACACAGTTTCTCCTCTTCTCGCCGCCCACGCGCCTCCTGCTCTCCCTTCTCTCAAGCTCCAGCCTCCGCTTCCAATCCAATCTCGCATCCTCTCCCTTCCTGTCGCCATGGCTCCGACGAAGAAGGGGAAAGGGCCAAAGCCTGTGCCCTCGCCCCGCCCGTCGCTGTCGGTGGCTCCTGCTGTCGACCGGTCGATCATACTCAACCGGGAAGGCTCGGACAAGGTCAGCTCTGCCATCGCCACCATCTTCAACGAGTGCGGGAGGACCACGGTCTGGCCCGTGTCTCATTTCTCCATTGACAGAACAGTCACCGAGGTCCGGTACTTCGTCGACGCTCTATGGGCGGGACTGGTTCCCCCCTTTTCCGATTTCTTCAACGCTGTGCTTTCTCATTACCAGATCCACATGATGCATTTGGGTCCCGAATCCATTACTCTTCTTGCCGTTTTCGCTTTTGTCTGTGAGGCGATGATGGGCATTCCTCCTTCAGTTGCCTTGCTGCGCCACTTCTTCTCTCTGCTTTTCAGCGATCCTACCCAATGCTTGGGGTGCGTGAGCTTCCTTGCCGCACCAGAAACAGCGGCTTCGGGAATTGATTTCAGCCTTCCTCCGCCCGCGACCGGGTTTCATGAGCGGTGGTTGTACGTGGATGCCGGGGTGCCGAGCCCCCTGCTTTCGGAGCCAACCGTGTCCGCTATCCTCAATTTGGGTTGGGGCCAGGAGACGCTCACGAGCCCCCGGCTCGTCTTCGTGTGGCATCGCTTCGTGTACTTGAGGTCGCTCGGTGTGATGGCACCCAAGGTGGTGAAGGAGTTCCTCCTGTGCCGCATTGCCCCTCTCCAGCGTCATTCCCGTCGGATGTGGGCCTCCGAGGGACGCGAAGACCGCATGAGGATCCAAGAGGAAGATCTGACGCCCGAGGTGCTGAGGAAGGTTCTCATGATCCTGACTGGGGACCCTTCCCCTGGCAGCATCTGGCATGGGGGCGCCCTGTTGTACCTTTGCTCAAACAGGGGTGATTTCGTGAAGCAGATATCCAGCTTCGACGAATGGGGGTTGCACCCTGCAGGCCTCAGGGGGCCTCGCAAGAACCCAGTTGTGGTGGTTGCCCTTCCGGTTGCCCACGACGGTCCTTCCTCGAGTGGTGGAGCTGGGAGGCAAAGGGCGTCGAGGGCTGAGGGGGCCACCGTTGAGATGATGACACCACGCGGTACTCCTGAGGTGGCAACTCCTGAGACCCGCCCTGCGGCGGCTGAAGGTACCGAGCCACAGCCTGTGGCTCCCGTGGCAGAGGCTCCCGAGGCCCCGGCCACCCTTCTTGGCGCGGCGTCTGGCAGCATGCCCCTGGGCGAGGCCCCCGACGCCGATCACCTTGGCGCTTCTTCCTCGTCGCAGGCTGACCCCTGCGCCAAGCTTCTGGGTCGCTTCCGTGTGGACTTCAAGGCTCTTCGAAAGAGAAGGGAGGCCTTGGGTGATGATTACCCTTGCCGCCTATTGAAGTGCAGGAAGTACTTCGCTACTGATGAGTAAGCCTTTCCCTTTCTCTATTCCTTAGTCTCCTGCTGCTTCAGCTGATCATTACCCTACAGGGCCCTTCCTGTCGAGTTCGCGAAGATGGCTGAGGAGCCATCCCTCCAGGCCTCGCCCTCTCCACCTTCCCCAAGCATCCCGAGCTCCAGCACTGCCCTTGCGGTGAGGCCGGTTGGAGAGGCAGGCCATCCTGTGGTGCGCCTTGGTTCTGCACCCCTCGCGACCATCCTTCGCGAGCCCTCCCGGGGCATAGCCAGCCTGCCCTGGGCTCTTCGACTGGTTGTGGATGGAGACTGGCTGAGGCCGGCCTTGCGATCTTCCTTGGAGGGCGAACTGGCTCCGGGCCCGGCTTCTGGCGAGGCGCGTCGGGCCATCGCGAGGGCGCCAGCCCCCAGCCCCCTGCCCAGCGGGGGAGTGCTGATCCGTGGCCCTTCTCGCGCGTCCGAGGCGGAAGGTGATGCGGAAGACGTGCTTGAGCGTGCTCGGGAGCGCCGCGCCCTCCGCCAAGGGTTCCTCCGGAGGGCAGCGGGCGCGGTGAGCCAGCTTGGTGCAGAGCTTGCTGACGAGGACGCGCGCCTTGAGGCCGAGGGCCTGCGCCTAGCTGAGGAGAGGTGCAAGCTGAAGGTGGCCGTTGCCCTTGCGCGCCACCAGCGTGACCTCGACAACGAGAAGGCCGAGGCGTTGCTGGCAGCTTCTTGGGAGGCCTGCTCCCGGGCCGTCGAGGAGGCTTAGGAGGCCAACCAGCGGCGCAGGGCCGCAGAATAGCGGGCTTGGGAGCTCCGGGCCCGGAGTAGCTCCCTGGAGAAACAGGTGGAGTTGCATGAGGCGGCCCTTGTGTCGATGGAGGGGGGCTCGGTCGATCGGGCAGAGCTTCAGAAACGTGAGGAGGCACTGAGGCTGGAGGCCACCGAGCGCACCCTGGAACTCGAGCGATTGGAGACGAGGGAGCGCATGGTGGCGCAGGCGGAGGATGATGTCGCCACGAGGGAAGCCCGAGCCTCAGAAGAAGTTGATCGCCGGGTGGCGGCGGCTCGCTCGAACCTCGAGCGCGAGTTCGAGGAAAGGCTTGAGCTGATCCAGGTCGAAGCAGAGGGCAGGACCGCCGCCCTGAAGGCCAAGCTGGATGAAGTGATGCAGCATGCGGACGCTACCGAGGCCGCCCTTGGCGCGGCACAGGCGGAACTGGCTTCCTCCCGCGCCGAGGTGCTTCTTCTCCACCAAAGGGTGGACGCTGCTGAGGCCGTTGCGCGGCGGAACAAGGACGGGATACGCCAGCGGCAGACCTTGGAGCATGTGCACATCCCCATGCTCCGCGAGCTCTGGGAAAGAGCCAACATGGCCTTGGGTATCATCTACGAGGCAGCCATTGGGGAACCTCGTGTGGTCAAATATGCTGGTAACCTTCAGTTCTTCACCGACGTGGTGACGCAGCTGGAGGCCCGTTCGGGCAAAGCCGACAGGTTGGTGGAGGAGAGGAGTCGTGCCCTACTTGGGCGTGCTTTCTCTCGTGTGTTCAGTCACCTTCAGAACATGGACCCCCACTTCGACTTCGATGCCGCCATCGCATCGGTACCCTTGGCTGTCCGGGACAATCTGGCGAGCTGGGTGGAAGACAATGTGGACGCCCTTGTTAGGGCCTTCACCACTGATGACGACGGTGTGGTCGTAGCCGCCGACGAGGGCGGAGTGGTGAATGGCCCAGGTGCTGGTGAGGGCGGAGTGGTGAATGACCCAGGTGCTGTCGGCGGCGACGTAGGAGGCGATGACGAGGCCAGCGATGCCAGCGGCGACTCCAGAGGTGTCCCCGGGGATGCATTGGGGGATTTATCCGATTGACCGTGTGTTGTTCCTGTTTTTACCCTGCGCAGAGAGAGTTCAGGCTTGGCCCAGGAGGTTGTAAGAGCATTTTGGGAGGGGGAGCCCCTCGTGTAAAAACTTGCAGTTAGCATATTTGTAGACATGATATCACCTGTGTGCCTGCGTCGGGCGACTGGTTCATGGCGAGCCGACTGGCTTGTTTGTCTTTGACCCGCGTAGGCCCTGAGGTAGCCTGCGGAGGGCCGTGGTGTCCTGAGCGACTCCTGAACGAGCCTATCAAACCTGCAAGTAGATCCTCCTGAGAGGGCGTGCCGACGGCAGTCTGGGCTGCGTTCATGTTGGGCCTGGCCCGACTCGCGAGGGGATCACGAGGGGAGGCAGTTGAAGCTTGGACGGACGCAAAGCGGCAACCAGAATGCAAGAGATTGCTCGAACGAGACTAAACACCCCTTCCCCGGACACACGCGTTCAATCTCAAATCCAACTTAAATCCAAATAGGGAAAAGCAATAAACAAGGGGAAAAGGAGGAAAAGCAGAAAAAGCCGCGTCCGGCACCTTGTCTAGTCTTCGACGTCTTCTCACCAGCGCAAAGCTAAGTGCTGCCACTGGGCGTGGGCGGGAGCCCCCGAGGCCTGAGGGCGGCTCTCCAGAGACTCCGGGGCATGTACAGCCCCACTCATTATTACGTGAGAGTGTCACGGGGCGGCGAGCTTCACAGGCACTGGGCCTTCTTCACAGGTACCGGCCTTGCTTCATATCGCCAGACGAGGGCCCCGCCTTGCGCCACACTCTATTGCCACCAATGATGGTCGGAGACCTGGGACGCCGTCGATGGGATAGAGCGGTCGCCAGCGGTTCCCCCGATGACCACGAGTCCTCTGCCGGGGGTAGGCCCTGGGGCACCTCCCCAGCAGAGGGCCTACCTCCTGAGGACGCCTTGCTCCGAGCGCCGCGTGGGTGAGGCCGGATATCGGCCCCTCTCCTGCAGCCCCCGGTGCTCTCCTCCTGAGGGGTGGGGAGCTGCTGGATTGGGGCAGCCACCCGCTGCGACGACCTGTACCTCCTGCGATCCATGGTTAGCGTATGCCTGTTGCTGAGGGATTAGCTGTACCCGATAGTCGCTGCCTCCGGCGCGGTCGACGGGGCCTTCCCTGGGCTCCTGAAAGAGCTCAGCCTCGGGTGTTTCTTCTCCCCAGCCTGGGCCGAGGAACTGGCCATGGTCTTCCTCCTGCGCGTGTCCTTGATCCATCATGTGGGGCACATACGCCTTCGGGGCCGCCGCCCCGAATGCCTCGCCGTAGTGCCCCATGTGCCACGCAGTTCTGCTCACGGTGCCAACCTGGGAGTGGTAGCGCGGCGGCTCACCGGGACCGTGGGCTGTAGTGGATCCCCCTTCGATGGTCGGAGGCGGAGGCGGCACCGTTGGTGGCCAGGCGCTGATGGCCAGGTTGGCGTTGGAGTGGCCCTGGAATCCGCTTGGAGCTATGCGAGCGCGTGTGGGGCCTCCGTGCGATCCGCCTTGGGCCTGAGGCGGCAGCTGGGTGCAGAAGGGGTGAGCCCCCGAGGCGGCGGAGCCCAGGAGCTCTGCCACCCGCTCCAGTAGCACGTCGCGGCCGCCCTCTAGCAGCCTGCATTGCAGTAGCTCTCGAGCTACCGTGACCGCGGCCCTTGAGTTCGCCTGCTCTCGCCGTGAGTACGGTGCCGTGGCCACGGCGTGGCTCGAGGCCCTCGCTGCCGACCGCACCTGCCACGGTGTGAGAGCTGGTGTCGTCTGACCGCGTCGCCCGCGGCCCGCTGCGCCCTGCAGACCGCGGGCTACCTGGGGCACGGGGTTGAGGTCACCCTGGGCAATCGGCTCTGCATGGGCGGGCCAGGCCGCCCAGGGATCAGGATTGCCCGTGGGGTCGCCGGACATGATGACGATAATGCGACGGGCGGCGAAACACGAGGCGACGGAGGGCAGATTTCGGTGCACCCCTACCTGGCGTGCCAAATGTTGGATTTCGGGTTCCGGCAGACCCTTGAGGTTCGAACACTGGGGTGCACGGGGAGATCACACCCCCAGCCTACCCATGTCTCACCGCCTCGTCAGGATCTAAAACTACACGAAGGACAACACAAGGACACGAGATTTATACTGGTTTAGGCCACCATTGTGGTGTAATACCCTACTCCAGTTTGTGGTGTGGTGGATTGCCTCTGGGGCTGATGAGGAACAGTACAAGGGGAGAACAGCCTCGCGAGGGTCTGTTCTTGGTTGGTGCGATGAACTGCTAGGGGGAGTTCAGTCGCCTATCTCTCTCTGTGTCTTGGATGCGGATCCGATTAGATCTCTCTCTACCCTGTGGGTGGCTAGTCCTATTTATAGGCGAAGGCCCCGGGCCTCTTCCCAAATATTGAGCGGGAAGGGCGCCAACAATTGGCCATTTTGAAGGGGAACATCTAGTACACTTATCCTGACTAAAGTTGGTCCTTGCCTGCCAAAGATCCTGACGATGACGCTGGCTTGGGCTCCACGATGACCTCCGTTCTGCCGTCCTGCTGGTCTTGGTCTCGTTGCACCGAAATGGTTTCCTTTGCTTGATACACTCGCCTGTGCTTGCCCCTTTGCACCAAAGGGGAAACAAGGACTCTGCGCAGGCCGGCGCCCGCCTGGCCTTGGTCGTCATGGCTTGCGTCACGGGCACCTCGTGAGGTACCCCGCCTTGATCTCTCCGCCTCCTCGCGAGCCAGCCTGACGAAGCCGTGCCCGAGGAAGCCTCCTGTCGTCCGCCCCGCGAGGCTTGGCCCCTCGCGAGGGTCTTGAGCATGGGTTGATGAAGATGGGTCGTACTGGGCCACTCCTTGAGCCACGCCGCAGGCCGCAGGCAGGCAAGTCTGGGTACCCCCGTTCCCAGAACGCCGACAGTAGCCCCCGGGCCCAAGGCACGCTTGGACTTAGCTTAGCAGAGAAGCGAAGAGGCAAGTGCGAGGTGCCGTGGGCCTCGATAGCCTGCGGCCTTGGGCGCTTGGCGATTGCTTGGACGTGGGCGTCCCTGTTCCCCCACGCCTCCTTATTTTGCGCTCAGCTAGGCGGACCCGCTGTTGCACACAGTTTCTCCTCTTCTCGCCTCCCGCGCGCCTCCTGCTCTCCCTTCTCTCGAGCTCCAGCCTCTGCTTCCAATCCAATCTCGCATCCTCTCCCTTCCTGTCGCCATGGCTCCTACGAAGAAGGGGAAAGGGTCAAAGCCTGTGCCCTCGCACCGCCCATCGTCGTTGGTGGCTCCTGCTGTCGACCGGTCGATCATACTCAACCGGGAAGGCTCGGACAAGGTCAGCTCTACCATCGCCACCATCTTCAACGAGTGCGGGAGGACCACGGTCTGGCCCGCGTCTCACTTCTCCATTGACAGAACAGTCACCGAGGTCCGGTACTTCGCCGACGCTCTATGGGCGGGATTGGTTCCCCCCTTTTCCGATTTCTTCAACGCCGTGCTTTGTCATTACCAGATCCACATGATGCATTTGGGTCCCGAATCCATTACTCTTCTTGCCGTTTTCGCTTTTGTCTGCGAGGTGATGATGGGCATTCCTCCTTCAGTTGCCTTGCTGCGCCACTTCTTCTCTCTGCGTCTCAGCGATCCTACCCAATGCTCGGGGTGCATGAGATTCCTTGCCGCACCAGAAACAGCGGCTTCAGGAATCGATTTCAGCCTTCCTCCTCCCGCGATCGGGTTCCGTGAGCGGTGGCTGTACGTGGATGCCGGGGTGCCCAGCCCCCTGCTTTCGGAGCCAACTGTGTCCGCTATCCCCAATTCGGGCTGGGGCCAGGATACGCTCACGAGCCCCCGGCTCGTCTTCGTGTGGCATCGCTTCGTGTACTTGAGGTTGCTCGGTGTGACGACACCCAAGGTGGTGAAGGAGTTGCTCCTGTGCCACATTGCCCCTCTCCAGCGTCATTCCCGCCGGATGTGGGCCTTCGAGGGACGCGAAGACCGCATGAGGCTCCAAGAGGAAGATCTGACGCCCGAGGTGCTGAGGAAGGTTCTCATGATCCTGACTGGGGACCCTTCCCCTGGTAGCATCCGGCATGGGGGCACCCTATTGTACCTTTGCTCAAACAGGGGTGATTTTGTGAAGCAGATGCCCAGCTTCGACGAATGGGGGATACATGCCACCGGGTTTGGCCCGGGTAGCTTGGGGATAATGCAGCCCAAGGGGCGCCCCTAATAAAGTAAGCTGAAAACATGAACTAAAGGGGATACATGCCGCAGGGATGGACCCACGCGGCCTGGGAATGATGCAGCCCTGGGGGGCACTCCCGGCTGAAAATGAAACTCGAAGGATGTCACCTGATGATGCTGAGGATGGAGGGATGCTGAAGTAGCGGATGGCGCGCGCTGCGGGAGACGATCTTCACGAGCCCCCAGGCCCAGGGGCCTCGGGAGGCTCCGGAGGCGCTGGCGGCTCCTCGCGGACCATCTCCATCTCCACCAGGACTGCGAAATGTCTGACCTCCTGAGCCTCCAAGATGCCCCTCATGAGGCGCTGACGCACAACAACCGCGTTAGGCAGGCCGTAAGGCATGCAAACATAGCTGTGGGGTGGGCCTTCGCAGCGCCCCATGCGTGAGGGCCAGAGGCGCTCCTGAGAGGCGGCTCGGTTGAGTCCTGGTATGTCGATGCAGACATGCAGCCCACCATCCTCACCTGGATGGGGAGCTACGGCGGGTAAGCGGCAGCTGCCACTCATGACTCTTGACTCTTGCAGCTCCTGAATGATCTCGCTGACGAATTCCTGAGGGTTTGGCCCTCCTTGCCTTGCTTCCTCCTGAGGGAAATGTGCGTTGAAGCATGCCTCCAAGTGGTGCCCGAGCGCCTCCCTCGTGATCTTAGCAAAGTCGATGGCCCTCCAGGAGAGAGCCCCCGAGCCTTGCTCGAGAAGGGCGTCGGGCGCGCCTTCCTATGCGACAGAAGAAGGTCCCCCTTGAACAGGCACGGACCCTGAGGGGCCTGCCTCCCGAGGGGTCGGGTCAGGTGATGTCTTCTTCTTCTTAGGAGCAGCCTCGGGAGGCCTCCTATTCCTGTGATCTGGGTCTTCAATTGATGCAGCTTGGAAGGCACGTTCCAGAGAACACACTGCGTCTCTCTCCTCACAGGGCACCGTGATGACTCCACCGCTTCCTGGCATCTTGAGGACGTTGTAACCGTGATGGGTCATGGCCATGAACTTGGCCAGGGCTGGGTACCCAAGGATGGCATTGTATGGTAGGCGGATGTGAGCGACGTCAAAGTCAATGAGCTCGGTGCGGTAGTTGTCGCGCTTCCCAAAGGTAACAGGAAGGCAGACCTGCCCTATCGGAACCGTGGAACCATCAGTGACTCTTGAGAAAGGCTTGGTTGGCTGCAGCTGATTGTATGGCACTTGGAGATTGTTGCACATCTCGACGGATAGGACATTGAGCCCTGCTCCGCCATCGATGAGGGTCCTGGTGACTTGCACATTGCTGATGATTGGGGAACAAAGCATCGGGAGGACTCCTGCTGTGGCCGCGCACTTGAGCTGATCTGTTGAGCTGAACGTGATAGCGCATGCTGACCACCTGAGAGGGTGTGTGGCCTCAAGCTTGAGGAGGACTGCATTCACTTCGCGAGCAAACTGCTTGAAGATGCGCTGAGAGGTCGGGGCTTGTGCGCCGCCCAAGATGCAAGCGATTGCGCGCGGCTCCTGGAAGCCTCCAGCCCCCTCATCCTGGTGATGGTCTTCATTCCTTCTTGGCTGTGGTGGCAGAGGAGGGAGGCCCGCATTGCCTTGTGGGCAATGCTCGTGAGGCTGATCCCGCCAACCCCCCTCGCGAGGTGGGTCCCTCCAACCTCCCTCACGAGGCTGGTCCTGCCAGCGGTCCTCGCGAGGTCAGTCACGCAACCCTTGGCAAGGGCCACGGTCTTCCCATCATCCTCCACCTCTTCCTCCTCCTCGGCCATAGCCCCTGTTGCTGCGGTCGGGGCATCATCCGGCACGCACGTCTCGTACGGCCCTGAGCTCTTAGCATTCGTTGGTGTTGTGGGTGTGGAGGTCGTGGTACACGCAGTACCGGCTGCCCTTGGATGACTCAGGTTGATCCCTGCCTCGCTTGGTGTCTGGCTCTGCCGCTAGCACGGCAGCCCCCTTGTGCTTCACGTCCTTGGTCTTGGGATTCTTCTCTTCTGGGTCAGCAGCTGGCAACTCGAGGAGGGAAAGGCACCCTTCCTCAGCCCTGGCGCACTTGGTCGCCAGATTGAACAGCTCCAGGGAGGTGCACAGGTCCTCATGGATCGCGAGCTCCTCCTTCATCTTGACGTCACGCACGCCGTCGGAGAAGGCTGAGATGATGGCCTCCTCAAACACATTGGGGATCTTAAGGCAAGCGTTGTTGAAGCGTTGGATGAACTTCTGCAGGGTCTCTCCCGACTGCTGCTTGATGCGGCGCAAGTCGCTCATGGCCGGGGGCCGGTCGCGGGTGCCTTGGAAGTTGGTGATGAATTGGGTGCACATCTCGTCCCAAGAGGATATCGTGTCAGGAGCCAGGTTCAGGAGCCAGGTGTGGGCGCCGTCCTTGAGCACCATGGGGAACCAGTTCGCCATGACCTTCTCGTCCCCGTTGGTGGCTTCGGTGCCCAGCTCGTAGAGCTGGAGGAACTCAGCAGGGTCAGCCGTGCCATCATAGCGCGGGGGCAGGTCTGGCTTGAACTTGCCCGGCCAAGCCACACTGCGCAACTCGGCGAAGAAGGCACGACAGCCTGCAGTGGCCGCGGGAGCCCTTTGGTGATGGAGAGCTTGATCTTGCGGGTCTTTGTGCGCTGCAACTAGGTGCAACGCGGGGTCTTGATGCGCCGGAGCAGGTGCGTGTTCATGCCGGGCCGGCGCGGGGAGCACACGGGCGGCTTCTTGGGGGCGAGGGATCTCTTGGCAGCTCTTCTCTTGTTGTGCTGACGCCGGACGGAGTCGGTTCCGCCCAGGGGCCATGCGCCTTGGAGCCAAGGCGCCTTCTTAAGGGGGAGGCAGCTGAGGCGCCCCCGGAGCTTCGTCGCCCGCGCAGGGCGGGGCACGGTCCAACGAGAGGGATGGTGCAGGGGATCCCCAGCGGCGCTGACGAGCTCGGTGATGCGGGCGAGCCACTCGTCGTAGAGGTCATCGACGGGATAGTAGTGCAGGAGCTCCCGCGCCAGGAGCAGCGCGGCATGCGCGTCCGCAGGAGCGCGACGAGCGTGGGACGAGGAGCCAGATGGAGTCAGCGACGGGGTGGCGGTAAGGCCTTCTCGCCGCACGGAAGGATGCAGGGATGACGCCTGCTGCTCGTTCCCCACCGGGCCGGTGGCGGCGTTGACGACAGGCGACGGGGAACGACGGAGGCGCCTGCCGACGGGGGCCGTCTGGGCGACGCGAGTGGCGAGAGCGGCCCGGCGCTCGGCGCGGGCGCGACGTGCGTCTGACATGGATGGGATGGGCGGTGAAACACGAGGCGACGGAAGGCAGATTCCGGCACACCCCTACCTGGCGCGCCAAATGTCGGATTTCGGGTTCCGGCAGACCCTTGAGGTTCGAACACTGGGGTGCACGCGGAGATCACACCCCCAGCCTACCCATGTCTCACCGCCTCGTCAGGATCTAAAACTACACGAAGAACAACACAAGGGACACGAGATTTATACTGGTTCAGGCCACCATTGTAGTGTAATACCCTACTCCAGTTTGTGGCGTGGTGGATTGCCTATGAGGTTGATGAGGAACTGTACAAGGGGAGAACAGCCTCGCGAGGGTATGTTCTTGGTTGGTGCGATGAACTGCTAGGGGGAGTTCAGTCGCCTCTCTGTGTGTGTGTGTGTCTTGGATGCAGATCCGATCCGATCTCCTCTACCCTGTGGGTGGATAGTCCTATTTATAGGCGAAGGCCCCGGGCCTCTTCCCAAATATTGAGCGGGAAGGGCGCCAACAATTGGCCATTTTGAAGGGGAACATCTAGTACACTTATCCTGACTAAAGTTGGTCCTCGCCTGCCAAAGATCCTGACGATGACGCTGGCTTGGTCTCCACGATGACCTTTGTTCTGCCGTCCAGCTGGTCTTGGTCTTGTTGCACCGAAATGGTTGCCTTTGCTTGATACCCTCGCCTGCACTTGCCCCCTTTGCACCAAAGGGGAAACAAGGACTCTACGCAGGCCGGCGCCCGCCTGGCGCCCGCCTGGCCTTGGTCGTCATGGCTTGCGTTACGGGCACCTCGTGAGGAACCCCGCCTTGATCTCTCCGCCTCCTCGCAAGCCAGCCTGACGAGGCCGTGCCTGAGGAAGCCTCATGTCATCTGCCCCGTGAGGCTTGGCCCCTCGCGAGGGTCTTGAGCATGGGTTGATGAAGATGGGCCGTACTGGGCCACTCCTTGAGCCACGCCGTAGGCCGCAGGCAGGCAAGTCTGGGTACCCCCGTTCCCAGAATGCCGACAGTGCATATGGTGTCTTGCATTGCTATGTCGTTTGATTAGTTTAGACATGCTTTGTGTGAATGCCACCTATTTAGTGTCTAATTACCATATGTGAATTATGCATTGCCATCTTGTTGCAAGACATTATATATGTGAATTATGAAATGTTATCTTGTTGCAAAGGCATTATATATGTGAATTATGCAATGCCATGTTGTTTAGCCAATTATCATGTATGTGAATTATATCATGCTATCATTTTTTTGTATTACGTGTTCCATTTGTCGACCTGTATATTCAACTACTCTCCCTGTGCATCAGCCATTTGAAGCGGTGATGGAAGTATCTGGAGTGAAAACAAGGTATTCAGAGCGGACAATGCTACCTGCTAAAGCAGACATCTTGCTGGTTACAGAGAGCTCCTCAGTGGAGGATTCAGAGACTGATGACCAGTCCTATTTCCCCCCTGAGGTCTATGCTGAACTTCGCAGGGTTATATTACCCATGTCATGCATGTTGTCTTGCATTGCTTAGTTTTTACATCATATATATGGATTGCCATCTGCTTACTTGCTTACTATATAGATCATATATTTGAATTATATCATGCCATCATGTTTACATACACATCATCTATCTGAATTATGGCATGGCAACCCATTTAATAAAGACATCATATAGTTATATCATCTCATCATGTTTAGTGTTTACAGTCATCATATTTTGAATTATGTCATTCTATCCATGAATTATATCACGCTATCATGTTTCCATAGGCGGCATGTATGTGAATTATGGCATGCCAACCTATTTAATAAACACATTATATAGTTATATCATGTCATCCTGTTTACATAGTCATCATATTTTGAACTATGTCTTTGCATCTTTTTAGTTAGCCATCATAATGTGAAATTGTGTCATGCTATCCTGTTTAGTTAGCCATCATATATGTGAAATTGTGTCATGCTATCCTGTTTGGTTAGACAAAATAAATGTGAATTATTTCATGCCCTCTTTTATTCCCACTATCCATTGCACATGTCTATCATACAATGTCGGTACTTTCAATTACTTTTCTTGTTTACTAGCCATTTGAATTGGAGATGGTGATGGCAGTATCTAAGGGAGTAATAACACGGTCTTCAAAAAAGATAGTGCTACCAGTTGATGCAGATAGAACCATGGTTGTACTTTCCCAAGAACCAGCCCCACCACACATAACCCAGACTCTCGCAGATTGTACCCCTACCCAGTTGGACAGAGAACCAGCTACACCCCTTCTAACCCCAACCCTAGCAGATAGTAACCCAGTTCTAGTTGACACAACACCGTCTCCACCACAGAGCACCCAAACATGAGCAGTTAGTAAGGGAACTGCAGTGCCCAAAGCACGAGGACCACCACTCCGAATCCCAACTCAACGCTTAAAGGAGAAGAAGATTTGTTCTCTGGTCAGGTTCTGTAGCTATGGTTCATACTCCTTTGCTCTTGCATCACTGTATTTACTCATACCAACTATTTTCAAATTTGAAGGATGGAACTGAAACTCCAATGGAGCAACATGTATGTTTTAAACCTGTTTCTTTAACAGGTTTGCTGTTCTATGTTGATTTCAGTTTCAATTGAATAAACAGTTATGTTCTCATGTCATGCACATTACAAGTGTTGTTATTGCTCTATAGTTTCCCACACTTATATTCTATCTATTATGCTTTGTCTTGAACAAATATTATTTGAATCGTGTCTCTATCTTGATTTGGCAACAAAAACTAGAATGATATAGACCATAAAGTGACCATGGTACATAGATATATGTTTGTTTCATGTTGTTATCCTATCCACTTTACTACTGAACTGATTTACCAAAATGAGTTTCATATACAATATGGTAAACCTGTGATGTGTCTGCTTGTTTCTCTTTTAGAATGCGGACAAAATATTGGAGAACAGTACACCGTTATGCAATGGTAAAGGAAGTAATGCAGATAAGGTTCAAGATAGTGAGACATCCATGTTGGTCTCCAAGAAAGCTGATAAAAACTATCTTGACGACAGTGAGAGAACCCAAAAGTCATATCTTTATGTAGTGTTCGAGTTACTGGCCACTACTGCTCGCACAAGCTCTTTGAACTTGCTGCCTGAATCAGTTCGTCTTCTTGAGTCTCAACTTCAAGTTGAAAGATGTCGATCAGATGTGCTGCGACAGGAAGCTGAAGGACTGAGGAAGTCCCTGCATAATTCAGATGCATACATTCTGGTGCAACAACAAGCGCTGGAGGATTTAAGCGCCAAACAAGAGAAAGTTAATAAGCTTGCTAAGCACCTTGCCAGTATTATGGGTACCCAGGATATTGTTTCTTGAGATCTTCTGAAGTGGTTTCAGTTCTGGACTTGTTTTGCAGCAGCGTTTATTTGCACTGGTCGCCAACTTTGACAACCAGTGTATATGATATGCTGCTTTGTTCCCTATATTTGCACTGGTGGCGAACTTTGATGCCTAGTGGATGTAATATGTGTAATAGCCGTGATAGCCGACTGTAAGTTGCTTGCTTGTTTATTTCCTTGTTGTCTTGTTTATTTGCTTGCTTGTAGTGAGTGCAGTTCTGAAAGTGCAACTATCCCTAGGTGTTTTTGGTAATTCCTAACAACATATAGCTCATTGAGCTAATGCTATTTCAACATAAATATTTTAGGAAAGCTCAATGATTGGCATGGCATGGATGAGAAAAGTGGATCCCTCAAAATGCTAAGGACAAAAGGATTGGCTCAAGCTCAAAGCACAAGACTCTACATTTTCTATTTTAGTGATCCAAGATCACATTGAGTCTATAGGAAAAGCCAATACTATCAAGGAGGGATGAGGTGTTGCTTAATGGCTTTCTTGCTCAAAATGCTTAGTGATATGCTCCAAAGGCTTCAACTACTTTCTCACATCCACATATGACCTAAACCAAAAGTCAAACTCGGCCCCACCGGTTCTTTCTATCCGGCGCCACCGAGTTCAGATGTCATAGCCACTGCCACAAAGCCTAGGCAAATCGGTCTCACCAAGATGGGATTGTAATCTCTCTGTTTCCCTTCATAACGTTTTGGTCAAACCGAGATGAGCAATCGGTCCCACCGAGATTGCAATGCAGACTCTCGGTTTCCCTTTCATAACGTTTCGGTCTCACCGAGATGAGAGAATTGGTCCCACCGAGTTTGGCTGACCAACTCTCTGGTTAGCTTATTACCAAAATCGGTCCCACCGAGTTTGTGCAATCGGTCTCACCGAGATTACGTTATGCCCTAACACTAACCATATCGGTCCTACCGAGTTGCATGTCGGTCCCACCGAAAATCCTAACGGTCACATTATTTGCTAAATCGGTCCGACCGAGTTTTAGGATTCGGTCCCACCGAGATTGGCAAGTTGTGTGTAACGGTTAGATTTTGTGTGGAGGCTATATATACCCCTCCACCCACTCTTCATTCGTGGAGAGAGCCATCAGAACGTGCCTACACTTCCAACATACATTTTCTGAGAGAGAACCACCTACACTTGTGTTGAGACCAATATATTGCATTCCTACCATATGAATCTTGATCTCTAGCCTTCCCCAAGTTGCTTTACACTCAAATCTTCTTTCCACCAAATCCAAATCCTGTGAGAGAGAGTTGAGTGTTGGGGAGACTATCATTTGAAGCACAAGAGCAAGGAGTTCATCATCAACACACCATTTGTTACTTCTTGGAGAGTGGTGTCTCCTAGATTGGCTAGGTGTCACTTGGGAGCCTCCGACAAGATTGTGGAGTTGAACCAAGGAGTTTGTAAGGGCAAGGAGATCGCCTACTTCGTGAAGATCAACCCTAGTGAGGCAAGTACTTCGTGGGCGACGACCATGGTGGGATAGACAAGGTTGCTTCTTCGTGGACCCTTCGTGGGTGGAGCCCTCCATGGACTCGCGCAGCCGTTACCCTTCGTGGGTTGAAGTCTCCATCAACGTGGATGTACGATAGCACCACCTATCGGAACCACGACAAAAACATCCGTGTCTCCTATTGAGTTTGCACTCTCCAAACCCTTCCCTTTACATTCTTGCAAGTTGCATGCTTTACTTTCTGTTGCTCATATACTCTTTGCATGCTTGCTTGAATTGTGTTAAGATTGCTTGAATTGTGCTAAGTTGCTAAAATCTGCCAAGAACTAAAATTGGGAAAAGGCTAGATTTTTATTTGGTCAAGTAGTCTAATCACCCCCCTCTAGACATACTTTCGATCCTCCAAGTGGTATCAGAGCTTTGGTCTCCATTTGCTTTGATTTCCATAGCTTTTGGTAGTCATAGCCTTGGTTTCACAACCTAGGAGAGTATGGCGTCTAGCGAGGGAAATTACCACCATAGAGGTCCTTACTTTGATGGTACTAATTTTGCTAGTTGGAAGCATAAGATGAAAATGCATATTCTTGGACATAACCCCGCCGTTTGGGCTATTGTGTGTATTGGCTTGCAAGGTGAATTCTTTGATGGGAGAGAACCGAACCGTGAAGCTACCGCGGAAGAGTTGAAGATGCTGCAATACAATGCTCAAGCTTGTGATATCCTCTTCAACGGATTGTGCCCCGAAGAATTCAACAAAATCAGCCGTCTTGAGAATGCAAAGGAAATTTGGGATACTTTGATTGATATGCACGAAGGTACCGACTCCGTCAAGGAATCCAAGTTGGATGTGCTCCAAAGTCAGCTTGACAAGTTCAAAATGAAGGATGGTGAAGGTGTCGCTGAAATGTACTCTAGGCTTGCTCTTATCACAAATGAGATTGCCGGCTTAGGAAGTGAAGAGATGACCGACAAATTCATCATCAAGAAGATCCTAAGAGCTTTGGATGGAAAATATGATACCGTGTGCACATTGATCCAAATGATGCCCAATTACAAAGATCTCAAGCCAACGGAAGTCATTGGAAGAATTGTTGCTCATGAGATGTCACTCAAGGATAAGGAGGAGCTCCACAACAAGTCAAGTGGTGCTTACAAAGCCTCATGTGAAGCTCCCACATCATCAAGTGAGAAACAAACCTTCAATGAAGAATTGAGCCTAATGGTGAAGAACTTCAACAAGTTCTACAAGAGTAGAAGCAAGGAAAGAAGTTCCAAGTCAAGGTCCTACAATGACAAAAGATCTTCTAGTCGTGAGCGTAATTGCTACAATTGTGGAAGACCCGGACACTATTCCAATGAGTGTACGACACCCTACAAAAGAAGAGAAGATTCTCCAAAAAGAAGAAGTAGAAGAGAAGAATCACCATCAAGAGAAAGAAGGAGTAGAGATGATCGTTATGAACGAAGAACATCCCGGAGAAGCAAGGATTCGGAAAGGAAGGACAAGTCATCAAGGAGCTACACAAAACGAAGACATCAAGCTCATGTTGGTGAATGGGTATCCGGCTCCGACTCCGACAATCACTCCGAGAGAAGCTATCACTCCGACTCCGAATATACTCAAGATGAAGGTGTTGCCGGTCTAGCACTTGTGTCAACCAACTCCTACGACATATTTGATTCACCAAATGAAGGACTTGGAAGATGCTTCATGGCTAAAGGCCCAAAGGTATCACACCCCGAGTATGTTGATTTCAATAGTGATGAAGATGACTTGTTAGGTGATGATGATTTACTTGTTGACAACTCTAGTGATGAATACTATGATGAAACGTCAATTAATCATGCTAATCAAGATAAAACGAATGACAATGATAAGGAGAAGATTGAGCTCCTAACTAAAGAACTAAACACTCTTAAGTTAGCTCATGAAACTATCTTAGGAGATCATCGAGAACTTTTAAGGACTCATGAGAAGTTACGCTTTGAAAAGCTCAACCTTGAGCAAGAACATGAGTTTTTAAAAGCAATCAATGATGATCTTCGCAAGAAAAGTTCTTCTTACATTGCCAAGCGTTTACTCTTATCTACTTACATGCCTCAAGTCAAGTCTAGTAACAAGAACAAGAAAGATTCTTCCTCTAGTAGTAACAATAATCATGCTAAATCCAATGTTGTTGCTTCTAGTAGTTCTCTTGATTCCACTAATGATTCTCTTAGCCAAGTTACACTTGAGCAAGAAAATAGCTTATTGAAGGGAATTATAGAGAAAGGTGTTTACAAGAGCCTTGCCGGGAGTAAGCAATTCGAGGAAATTGTACGCAAGCAAGGAAGGCACCGGAAGAACCAAGGTGTTGGTTTTGAACGAAAGTTCAATGCCAATGGAGTTGAGTGGGAAGAAGATCAATACCCCAAGACGAAGTTTGTTCCTCAACAAGAGAAGTATGATCCTACTTCTTTCAAAGGGACACAAGCTCAAGATGATCTTCCACCACAAGACCACAAGCAAAAAGGCAAGGACAAGCTTCAAGAGGAGATTGATGCATTTGAAGAAGCTCCTAAGGCCTTGGTCAAGTGGGTTCCCAAGACTACATCAAGTTCTACTTCATCGAGTACAACTACAACTCCAAGGATTCCCATCAAGATGATGTGGATCCCGAAGAAGAAGAACTAGAGAGTTCTTGAGGGTGACTCCGCCAACATATTTCACTCTTATCATTTTGGCAAGGACAAGTGCAATCAACTTCCACATCTTGCACTAGTTCAAGGAGTCACAAACCCTCTTGTTGGTAAGACAAGGGACAAGGTAACCTAATGCTTTCATAGACATCATCTTGTGTGTGCATCACTCTATGTCTATGGATATCCTTGTTTGTTCCTTGTGGGACTAACCCGTGTAGGTATTGAAAGTGCAACTCACTCCAAAGGATTGCTCCAAATGATCTACATCAACATTGAGCATCCACATCTTCAACACCTACATGAAGTCATCATCGACAAAACCCAAGGTTAGTTCATCCCTCTTAGGGGGGATCTCACATCTAGGGGGAGCTTTACTCAAAGAATTGAGCCAAAGCAACTCTAATGGTGTGAACACAACAATGCTTTATGTAAAAGTGGTAACCCCACTTGTGCTTAAACGATGAGTATGACCTATGATCAAATGTTCTCATTTGACTCCTAAGTCAATATACTCATATATAGATGACCTAGTCATCGCCAATTGCTTGATAGATGCTAGAAGTGTTTGTGCATGCTTTGTCACATATTTCATTTGCCATTTTATTGTGTGAGCATGTTGGTTGCATAATTTACTCATTCGAGGACATCCACTTGTAGCTTTGATTGTCTGTTTTCTTTTCTTTTGCCAAGTGCATGGACAAGAATGCCTAAGAACCTTCTCTAGCTATCTATGCTTTTCTTGTCTCAAACTCTATTCATGCTATATCACAAAGTTTGATCAAGTCAGATTCGAACCACTCTGTGTGAGGAGCACTCAGAGTCCCCGATTCGTCATAGACTTAAACTTCCAAAACCTCTTTGTGTGTTTCGGTCTGACCGATTCAACCATTTCGGTCGTACCGAGATCACTAAGTTGATCTAGGTTTTCAATCTCGGTGCAACCGATTTGAACTTTTTGGTCACACCGAGTTGCAGTAACTGCTTGCAGTTATGCATCTCGGTGCCACCGAGTTGTTCCACTCGGTCACACCGACAGGGTCAGGCTATATATACCCCCGGGCCAAAATTTGGAAATTTTTCCGAAACCCTTCGCCCGCGCACAGCCTGCTCTGCCTCTTCGGGTCTCCGGATCATCCTCCTCGTCGCCAGCGACCTCCCGCCGCTGGTCTCCGCCACTGTCAATGGGATTCTGCTCCGCCGTTGTCGCCGTAGCAAATCCATCGCCGCATTAGGGTATGGATTTGAACTTTGTGCTATTCTTAACTCCGATTCCTAGCACATTGCATTGCCATGAATCTTGCCACATTTGAAATCTTCCTATCCAGTGAAATCACTCCGTAGATTAGTTTTGGATTGAAAATTTAGGGTTAGGTTTCCGCCGAATTCATCTCGGACCGACCGAGTTGTAGAAATCGGTCTCACCGATTTGGCTTAGGCCATTGCACATGTGATTCTCGGTCTGACCGAGAATTGCAAATCGGTGTGACCGAGTTCGATTCTTTGTGAAACCCTAGCAGTCTCGGTGCCACCGAACTGTGACTCGGTCTGACCGAGTTCACTAGTTTAGGTTCCAAAAGCTGCTTCGGTATCACCGAGTTTACAAATCGGTAGCTCCGAAATGCTTTTTGTGGAAAACTAAAACTAAGTTTTTGACTCAATTTTTTGCAAAAACCTCTGTGCTTTGTGATGCTCATCTACTCTACCTCATCTACATCTATTCACAGGGTTTGCTGTCAGAGTTTGCATCATGTCAGATCAGAGTGACAGTCAGAACAAGTCTGAGGAGCAAGTTCACATGAGTGAGGGCACTAGTCCCTCCAGCAGTTATGATGAGGGTAGCAGGAGCACACCCAGCAATTTGCCCAAGGCAGCCACCAGGGCCAGAAAGAAGAAAACCTCAGATTCTGAAGATGAGGACTATGTGGCTGTTGAGGATGAGGCCACTTCCAAGAAGAAGGTGCTGAAGAAGGAATATGGCACATCTGCATCCACTAAGCCAGGAATGCAAAAGAAGGCACCTGCCAGGAGAATTCCCACTTCCAAACCTAGGAAGGTTGCCACTGGTGAAACCATGAAGTTCACCATTGAGTCTGATGATGAAGTTGTTGGCCAAGATAAGAAGAAGAAGAGAGTCAGAACTACTACTGCCAAAGTACTTGGCAAGCCCTCTATGAGGAGAGACTCTGAAGAAGAAGAGGAAGAGGTTGCTGCACCAGCACCTAAAGCTTAGAAGCTAATGGGAGATGCTATAAGATCAAGGGCTGCTCCATCTAAGCCCAAAGATGCTCCCAAGGCTGCTGCTCCTAAAGCCAAGTCTGCACCTAAGAGGAACACTAGGAGTATTCCAGCTGAAGAGAAGAACAAGGCCCTAGTGCCTGGAGCTGCTGAAGAAGAAGATGAAGATTCACTTGTCTTGAGAAAGTTGAAGCCCAAGATTCCTGATCATAATGATGCTCATCCAGTTGCAGAAGATATGAAGCTTAGAAAGGATGCAGGTCTGAGACTCTGGAGACAGACTGATCCCTATGTTGGGAAGAAGAACTGCAATGGACTACAGGTTCCACACTAAGGAACAACAAGATTTCTATGAGACAGTGTTCCTTGACAAGAAGCCCATAGTATGTGACATGAAATGGGTTGACTGGGATTACATCAAGAAAAATGAAGAGTACTATCCAGGAGTTTATGATAGTTTCAAGTCTTGTGGAGTAGATGATTTTATTGGCTAGAAGCTCACCAAGTGGAATGATGAGCTCATCATGCAGTTTTACTCCACAACTCATTTCTACCCAGATGGGAAGATAGTCTGGATGTCTGAGGGTACCAGGTACCAATCAACAATTGAGGAATGGTCTGAATTGATAAATGCTCCAAAAGAGAATGAGGATGACTTGGATGTCTATGCCAAGAAGAAGAAAGACCACAACTCTATGGCTCATATGTACAGAGAGATCCCAGATGCTGCACTAGAGAGACATAAGTTTGGATCTGTACATTATCTGTTGTCAGGATTGCCTACTAGCAATTGGATCTTAAGGCACACTTTGCTGCCCAAGTCAGGTGATCACAAGATGATCAGAGGCCATGCAATCGACTTGCTACATATATTTGATGTGCCTCAGAAGTTCAAAGTCATGAGCCTGATTGTGGAAACAATCAAAAGGACTGCTGCTGATCAGAAGAGGAGTTGTGGGTATGCCCCACACATTCAGGAGCTTATAAACTCCAAGATGGGCACTGACACATATCTTTTGGACAAGGAGCACCTGCCCATCTACCCTGATTTCGAGGACAACACCATTGTGATGGATGAAAATGAACCATCATCTATGCAAGCACAAGAGAAGAAGGAGAAAGCAAGGGCTGAGAAGGCTGCAAAGATGCCAACTGCTGAAGAGGCATCTCAGATTTTCTTGAAGAGTAAGCAAGATTAGCTTGGCTACTTGATTGCCTCCACCTTGAGGATTGAGAAGGGCTTGGCCACCCTGACTCAAAACTAGGAGAGCTTGGAGAGAATCATAGAGCAGAAGTTTTATGCTCTTGATGTCAAGGTTACCGAGATCCAAACTACAGTTGAGCAACATGAGGAGGATGTGGAGAAGAATAAGGGCAAGTCTACCACTGATGCTTTTGCTAGAGTGCCCAGAGGACAGAGATCTACTGTAGTGCCTGTTCCAGACACTAGAGCTACATCATCTGCACCAGCTACAGCTTCAGTGCCTCCAGCTCCAGCACCCACTCCACCAGCTCTAGCTACATCAACAAAAGCCTTCGTCCTTGGAGCCATCTCTACACCATCACATGAATACCAAGCCTGAGAGTCATTTAGCACTATGCATTTTTTATGAACTTTTTGGTAACTTGTTACCAAAGGGGGAGAAAAATGTATAGATCATAGGCTTCGAGAGAGAGTGTTGCTTTTGATCTCTCTTGTCTTTTGGTGGTTGAACTTTGTTCTTTGTGTGTTTGCTTGATACATTATGCCTTATGTGAGATTCTTGGATGATCATGTGTTTGATCATATGCTATGCTACATTAGTGCTTGTTGGATGATATTATCTCTTATATCCTCATATGATCATTCACTTTGCTTGGTGATGAGTGCATGTGTTTAATTATTATCATTTTGAGCGCTCCACCAAGATGTATGTGACATGGAAGAGTAACCCATGATCCTAATTCATTGTGCATTTGTAGTCCAAAGCAAATTTTAAATAATGCACAAATTTAGGGGGAGCTCTTACTTATCGCATACTTCTCAAAGCGACAATGTTTTTCAAATCTTATCATCATTTGTCGAAGCTTTGATCTATATGTTGTCATCAATTACCAAAAAGGGGGCGATTGAAAGTGCAACTATCCCTGGGTGGTTTTGGTAATTCCTAACAACATATAGCTCATTGAGCTAATGCTATTTCAAGATAAATATTTTAGGAAAGCTCAATGATTGGCATGGCATGGATGAGAAAAGTGGATACCTCAAAATGCTAAGGACAAAAGGATTGGCTCAAGCTCAAAGCACAAGACTCTACATTTTCTATTTTAGTGATCCAAGATCACATTGAGTCTATAGGAAAAGCCAATACTATCAAGGAGGGATGAGGTGTTGCTTAATGGCTTTCTTGCTCAAAATGCTTAGTGATATGCTCCAAAGCCCTCAACTACTTTCTCACATCCACATATGACCTAAACCAAAAGTCAAACTCGGCCCCATCGATTCTTTCTATCCGGCGCCACCGAGTTCAGATGTCATAGCCACTACCACAAACCCTAGGCAAATCGGTCTCACCGATAGGGATCTCAGTCTCACTGAGATGGGATTGTAATCTCTCTATTTCCCTTCACAACATTTCGGTCAAACCGAGATGAGCGATCGGTCCCACCGAGATTGCAATGCAAACTCTCTGTTTCCCTTTTGTAATGTTTCGGTCTCACCGAGATGTGCGAATCGGTCCCACCGAGTTTGCCTAACCAACTCTCTGGTTAGCTTATTACCAAAATCGGTCCCATCGATTTTGTGTAATTGGTCTCACCGAGATTACATTATGCCCTAACCCTAACCATATCGGTCCTACCGAGTTGCATGTTGGTCCCATCAAAAATCCTAACGGTCACATTATTTGCTAAATTGGTCCGACCGAGTTTCAGGATTCGGTCCCACTGAGATTGGCAAGTTGTGTGTAACGGTTAGATTTTGTGTGGAGGCTATATATACCCCTCCACCCACTCTTCATTCATGGAGAGAGCCATCAGAACCTGCCTACACTTCCAACATACATTTTCTGAGAGAGAACCACCTACACTTGTGTTGAGACCAAGATATTCCATTCCTACCATATGAATCTTGATCTCTAGCCTTCCCCAAGTTGCATTCCAGCAAATCCAAATCCTGTGGGAGAGAGTTGAGTGTTGGGGAGACTATCATTTGAAGCACAAGAGCAAGGAGTTCATCATCAACACACCATTTGTTATTTCTTGGAGAGTGGTGTCTCCTAGATTGGCTAGGTGTCACTTGGGAGCCTCCGACAAGATTGTGGAGTTGAACCAAGGAGTTTGTAAGGGCAAGGAGATCGCCTACTTCGTGAAGATCTACCCTAGTGAGGCAAGTCCTTCGTGGGCGATGGCCATGGTGGGATAGACAAGTTTGCTTCTTCGTGGACCCTTCGTGGGTGGAGCCCTCCGTGGACTCGCGTAGCCGTTACCCTTTGTGGGTTGAAGTCTCCATCAACGTGGATGTACGATAGCACCACCTATCGGAACCACGACAAAAACATCCGTGTCTCCTATTGCGTTTGCACTCTCCAAACCCTTCCCTTTACATTCTTGCAAGTTGCATGCTTTACTTTCCGCTGCTCATATACTCTTTGCATGCTTGCTTGAATTGTGTTAAGATTGCTTGAATTGTGCTAAGTTGCTAAAATCTGCCAAGAATTAAAATTGGGAAAAGGCTAGATTTTTATTTAGTCAAGTAGTCTAATCACCCCCCTCTAGACATACTTTCGATCCTACAAGTTCTTTTTCCGCGGTTTGCCAGTGGCCGCAATAACCTATTTTTTTAAAGCTAGGCCACAATAACCATGGGCTACATATTTACTGTAGTGACACTGGGCCTCCTAAGGGTCGTAGAAACAATGGGCCTTCTATGAGCTGTAGACACAATGGGCCTTCTATGGGTCGTATCATCAATGGGCCTTCTACGGGTCGTATGCTCGATTGGCCAAACATGGAACAATAACAGACCGCATTATGGCCGTAAACGGGCTAGAGTTGGAATCGTCCGTTCATGGTCCGACCATAACGGGTCATCATTAATCGGCCGTATTTGATGACGCTATGAAAACGGCCCAAAGTATTAATGGGCCACAAACGGGCCGACCGTAACCACGGGCTGAATTTGGCCCATAAGTAGAAAATTACAGTAACGGGCCGTAAGTAACCGAATGCTGGAAATGAGCCCAAGAATAAATGGGCCCTGAGAAGGCCTAAAGATAACATGGGCTGGAAACGGCCCAATGGAATAATGGGCCGTCAATGGCTATAAAGTGATACACTGTTCATTACGGGCCAATTTCACCACGGGCCATTAATGGGCCAAGAGTTACAAAGGGCCTCATATGGGCCGAAAGACATCATGGGCCATACATGGGCCGGTAGTTAAAACGGGTTGGAATCATATTGAACGGCCCAGATGACGCTACTGGGCCTAATTCGGATAGGTCGTAACGGGCCCTAGTTAGCGGGCTGTAAATGGGCTATATGCGAACAGGCCATTAACAGGCTTTCCGTGGGCTGGCCCGCCACCTTTTTACCAAGTCAAACATGCCGGCCTTTTCACAGGAATGGGCCTCTACTGGACCGTGCCACGTGTCAATGTATCATAGGCTCCTTCGGTCCAATGGGTGGATGACATCTGTCCCAATGGTGAGCCGACATGTGTTTCCTCCAGCCAATGATGATTTTACACGTGGAAAATCCCCATTGGTCGGGGCTGTTAACGGGTTATCGGATCCAAAACCGGACTCGATAGCTTAACGGCGAGCCGTTACGGTGGATGCCACATGTCGGTCACCCTTGACGAAAGCACTTCTATGACGTGCGATTTATCGTCATGGAAGTGGACACTTCCGTGATGATAATTTTGGTAATGTCATGAAACACGTCTACGACAACACATGTATGACTATCTTGATTCTGTCATAAAATCGTCATGAATGAGCATGCATGACAGAAAACATGACTTACTATGACAAACACGTATCATCACGGAATTGTATTTTTTTTGTAGTGGTAGGACAAAAGATGTCATGCAAGTTCTTTTCCATAAGCACGTATGACTATATTCGGAATACATGCCTAGATTACATTGATGAACTGGAGCTAGTTCTGTGTCACCCTATGTTATAACTGTTGCATGATGAATTACATCTGACATAATTATCCATCATTGATCTATTGCCTACAAGCTTTTCACACATTGATCTTTGCTTAGTTACTTCTCCGTTGCCACTGTTACTATTGCTACAAACCGCTACTGTTACTTTTGCCACTGCTACCACTACTTTCATACTACTTTGTACTAAATACTTTGCTGCAGATATTAAGTCTTCCAGGTGTGGTTGAATTGACAACTTAGCTGCTAATACTTGAGAATATTCTTTGGCTCCCCTTGTGTCGAATCAATAAATTTGGGTTGAATACTCTACCCTCGAAAAATGTTGTGATTCCCTATACTTGTGGGTTATCACTCCGCATGGCACTCGAGGAGTCAGGGTGGTTGGCAATGCAATGGGCGACGACGGTGGAGAGAGCCACATGGCTCCGGATGGAGCAGACCGCGCCACCCGACACATGACAGGCATAGTCATCTCGTCCTCCTCGTCTGCTTCGGGCATCGATGATGGTGACAATGTGCCCAGAGTCGCTGACGCCTACGCCAAGTCCAACCACCAACACCCCAAGGGGAAGCATTCGACGAGGAAGTAGTGAAATCCAGTGCCCCTAGTTTTAATTGGTACTGCTTAATTAAGTTATGAACTTTAAGTAGTTATTAAGTGATGAACTTGGGTGATGGTCACTTTTGGATCGGACTGTGTTAAGTTTGTAAGTCCAAACGGATTATGTTAACATGTTTATCTATGTCGGATTCTATGTACTATGTTGATCTACGTCGGAACAATGTTTGCATAGTTTTGTATGGTTTTGGGGTACGACATACGAGGGATGCGACTATGGAATGCGATTTTAGAAGCATCCAACACTAATTGTTAGATACAAGAGAGAAACCATTTTATTAAGTATTGTTAGGGCATCTTCAATGCTGACCCTCAAACCAGACACCGTATCCGTCAGCAGACCGATGGGGACCAGTCCACGAACACTAATACCGGAGTCGGCCATCCAAATATAGCCGCAAATGTCCAGGGACATGTGACGCCCTCGATTCAATCAAGCACTAATCATACACGCAAATGTGTACGATCAAGATCAGGGACTCACAGGAAATATATCACAACACAACTCTAGACACACACAAAATAATACAAGCCAGGGGCCTCGAGGGCTCGAATACACAAGAGTCGGCGAAAGCAACAACATATGAGTACAAACATAAGTAAACAAGTCTGCCTTAGAAGGCTAGCACAAACAACACAACGATCAAAAAGGCAAGGCCTCCTGCCTGGGAGCCTCCTAACTACTCTTGGTCGTCGGCGGTCTCCATGTAGTAGTAGGCACTATCAGGGTAGTAGTAGTCGTCGGTGGTGGTATCTGGCTCCTGGGATCCATCATCTGATTGCAACAACTTAAAAGAATAAAGTAGGTGGGAAAGGTAGCAAAGCATACGTGAGTACTCATCTGAAGTACTCGGAAGCATCAGATCTATACTAAGTATGCATTGGTATCAAGGGAAGGGATGTATGTGTGGACTATTCTGCAGAATGCCAGAATAGAAGGAAAGACCTAGCCTATTGAAGACTAGCATATTCTTGAAATCACCATCTTGCAACAGTAGAAGAGAGTAGAGTAACATAGTATAAGTAATAAGTATGTTGTAGCATCCACCCCAGAGATCCCTCCTCGACTCCCCGCGAGAAAGCAATCCCGGAGCCATCATATCCATTTCACATCTCCAGTATCCATTTCTAGTTGTATCGATCGGGATACAAATCCAAGCGTCCATTACCGTGGACACAACTATTCGAATAGATTAACTTTCCTACAGGGGTGCAGAAACTTACCCAACATGCTCGATTAACTCCGATCGGGCACACCATCAAATCATAACCGGCCTTAGCTAATCAACACATCACAACCCTACCTAGGCTCAGCAAAGAGGCCAGCACACCGGTCTACATCCTAAGCGCGTAGGGGTCTTGGGCCCATCGCTCTTTGCACTCCTATACGTTGCATGGACGGCCTGGATCAGTCCTGGCTACCATTATAACAAAGCAGGTGCTTACGCGGACCACCAGGGTGCGTGCCGCTCAGTCACTGACGTCCGAAGAGCTTCGGCTGATACATACGACATAGAGTGCCCATACTTGTTCCAGCATGGTGGTCAGTGCGAAAAGGCCAAAGGCCTACTCGGATCACATATCGAAACCGTTAGTGTCTTGGGAGCGCACGGTGACGAGCAGAGACTCACGATCATGTGACCCCATCGCCCCATCTCATGGACTTACGGCAAGGGCCCAGAATGGCCGGCCATGCCACGTAGAAATCTCACGGGTACCCTCCAGGTCAACCCGACTAGACATCAACTTGCAGGTACCCTCATGGTCAACTCGACTCGCAAGAGACTGTCGGGAACTCAGGTCCACCTCTACCGAGGTGGTACCGCCTGTCCATCCAGTCCTACAGTAATACTAACTCTCGCGGCTACTCCTCGGGGCCAACCCGTCTTTAACATGGTTCCGAGGGGGGGTAAAGTCAAAGTAACCGTCTGTCCAAAACACCAAGGGAGAATTCGAGGAATCACCCTCGATGGATTCCACTTGATGCAACCGTCAAGGTGAACTAAGGAGGAACCACCCTGAAGGTTCACTCTTGATGTGTTGCACAACAGAGTCATTATCGGGAGTGGTGAAGGAGGAATTACCCTCTATGACCACGACTGGTTAGCTTCACTACAGAGATCTCATCAGAAGTGCTATACAAGGTATCACCCTCGACACTCAATACTAATTTCACTCATTTGTGGAAACATATTTCAAGTCTTTTACGGAACATATTTCAATTGTATATTAGCTATTTCACTAATTTTAGATATCACAAAAATATCAATTTCACATATCTACACAGCATGTTTGGATGGATATCATTTGTTCCCGAAAAAAGATTTCAATTATTACCAAAATACTAATTTCACTCATTTGAACAAATTGATTTCTTGTCATTTACAGAACATATTTCAATGGATTTCATTTGTACCGGAAAATAGGTTTAAATTATTACCAAAATACTAAATTCACTTATTTGAAGAAACTGATTTCAAGTCTCTTAAATAGAATCGTTGTTCCAAGAAAAACTAATATCACTCATTGTAGTTGGTCGATTTCACTCATTTAGAAAGAATCATTGTTCCAAGAAAGACTAATTTCACAAAAAAAAATCACTCTTCCAGAAATAAACAACATCACTATAACAAATAATTCAAACTAAAATTTGATTGAAAATTCAAACTAGTCAAAATATATCCCAAATTGTTCTCTATTTGAAGATCTTGTCGCCCTGAATTCAAATATGTAGAAAGTTTGAAAAGAAAAAATGTGATTCAAAAGTTATGATTGATTCAAGATGCCACATTGAAAATAAAAGACAAGTTCATTTTCTTGGATAGAGAGGAGAATCAGACGTACATGCAGCCACCATCATCCCTCTTGTCGCACTATTGCTGATAAAAGCCTGTGCATGTCAGATGTATTGTAGTGTATACTGCAGCAGCTGATTCATATAGCAGTTATTGAGAATTAATTGGTGAGTCCACACATGAATCATGATGCAAGAACGGATGATGGATTCTGTATCGCTAGACCCCAGAACCGATAAAGAGCTCTTTCCGGACATCTAATTGGTGGTGCTTCTCAAGTACCTATTCTCAAACTCTAGAGGGAAAACCCAAGGTAGGACCCTAATTGGTCATACCTGGTGAGGGAGTCCTGGATTAGGGGGTGTCCGGATGGCCGGACTATGACCTTTGGCCGGACTCCCGGACTATGAAGATGCAAGATTGAAGACTCCGTCCCGTGTCCGGATGGGACTTTCCTTGGCGTGGAAGGCAAGCTTGGCGATACGATATGAAGATCTCCTCCCATTGTAACCGACTCTGTGTAACCCTAGCCCTCTCCGGTGTCTATATAAACCGGAGAGTTTTAGTCCATAGGACGAACAACAATCATACCATAGGCTAGCTTCTAGGGTTTAGCCTCTCTGATCTCGTGGTAGATCCACTCTTGTACTACCCATACCATCAATATTAATCAAGCAGGAGTAGGGTTTTACCTCCATCAAGAGGGCCCGAACCTGGGTAAAACATCGTGTCCCTTGTCTCCTGTTACCATCCGCCTAGACGCATAGTTCGGGACCCCCTACCCGAGATCCGTCGGTTTTGACACCGACATTGGTGCTTTCATTGAGAGTTCCTCTGTGGCATCACCGTCAGGAAGGATGCCGCACCCCGTCTTTAAAGACGGCGTTGTTGCTAAAGGAGCTTTGGCTGTCGGCCAAACCCTCCGGCTAGGCAGGTTTTTGATGACCGCATGTTCGGCCGCCGCGCCGACAATGACCTCTCGGGCCATCGAAAGCAATCTTCACATCAGCTCGGAACTCGTCGAGCAGTTAGATCCGACGGAGCTCTCTTCCCTGAATGAGCTCATGGATCGCATTGCCGCCCTGGGAGTCGCTACAGATTACGGCCAGATTGGGCTTAAACCCGATCAGAGAGAGATCGACTCTCCCCAGGTCACCCACCATGTTGAAGTAGTGGAAGAACAATGCGGCGCATCTTCGCCCACTCTAAGGACCACATGTGTCCGGATTCCCGACCCCTCCAAGTCGGATACCCGCGGAGGGGAGGATGTTGCCCAAGTCCTGAACCCAAACTCAGGCAGCAGGCCTGATTCATTGAATAATGTCCAAGAAAGCAAGCTTCCAAATTCGGAAACTTCTTGGCCCCTGAATCTTTTATCGGGCAAGGTTCCGGATTTAAATACCCGCCCACCCAACTATAAGGGATTTATCCCAAATACGGCAAGTGCCCGGGAAATAGTACACCACTATTGGGCCAGATTCCTCCTGGTTATGAACAAGATAAAGGACTACCGTGAGGAAGAAGCAATTTCATTCTTCTGTAACAACTGCACGGACATTGGAATCCTCAACGCCATAAGTCGTCGCGAAATTACACGCTTCGCCGACTTGACATCCATAGTACGAAAGTACTGTGCGACAGAAAGCGTTTGGAAAACCGAAGATAAATTCTAGGACAATCCGGTCCTGAATACAACACGAGTCCGAAACAAAAGGGTGCATTATCGCCAGGCACCTGAGCCAAACATCAAAAAACAAAAACCCTTTATAGGGTATGGGACCGTACTGGAGGGATGGCTCAATGGACCCTGTAAAATTCACAGTTCAGGGGAAGTCACACCAACTCATAGCCTTAGAGCATGTTGGATACTCCGGCAGGTGGCCAGAAGTGGCGAGGAGCTTCTAACTCCAGAATCCGAAGAACACCACCCCAGAAACGCCAGTACGGTGTCGACAGTCTTCGAGACCTTCGCATCAAACAATGCGAGGAAACGAACCCTCCGCAACCTTACCGAAGTCTACCAAGTAGCAACAATAAACCCATGGAGTGACACGGCTATTACTTTTAATGCCAGTGACGAACCTAAATTCCGGACAGCTCGAGCACCAGCTGCATTGGTCCTCAGTCCGATAGTGGACGGCTTCCGACTTACAAAGGTACTCATGGACGGCGGCAACAGACTTAACCTCATCTACAAGGAAACCCTGCGGAAAATGGAAATAGACTGGAGCCGCATTGAGCGAAGCAACACAACCTTCAGAGGAATAATACCAAGCCGGGAAGCGTGCTGTTCAGGGAAAATCACACTAGATGTGGTGTTCGGCACGCCGGATAATTACAGATCCGAGGAAGTCACATTTCAAGTGGCCCCGTTCAGCAGCGGATACCACGCTCTGCTAGGGCGAGAAGCATTTACAATTTTTCAAGCCATACCCCATTATGGGTACATGAAGCTCAAAATGCCCGGACCCAACGGAATCATCACTCTTGCAAGTGATCCGGACACAGCGCTCCGCGCCGAAAACAAGACAGCTGCACTGGCACTGGAGGCATTATCCGAAGCCCTAGCGGCCGAGGAACTAACTGTGTTGCGCTCCACGGTGGACAGGGACGATGTGATACTAGATAAGAGATCCAAGTCCACCTCTTTCAAACCAGCGGACGAAATAGTTAAATTCCAAGTCCATCCAACGGACCCAACAAAAACGGCCTCCATCGGGGCACAACTAAAACCTGATGTAGACGCCACACTCAGAGAATTCCTGCAAGAAAATTGGGACATTTTTGCCTGGCACCCTTCAGACATGCCAGGAATCCCACGCAGGCTGGTTGAGCACAGCCTGAACATCCTAAAAGGGTTTAAGCCCGTTAAGCAGACTCTACGGTGTTTCTCCGAACCCAAGAGACAAGCCATGGGAGAAGAGCTAGCAGAACTACTGGAAGCCAGATTCATCAGAGATATAAAACATTCGGACTAGCTAGCAAACCTGGTAATGGTACCAAAGAAGGACAAATCCTGGCGCCTATGTGTCGATTTCAAAGACCTAAATAAGGCCTGCCTAAAGGATCCTTTCCCACTCCCCCGAATTGATCAAATCATCGACGCCACCGCAGGACACGACTCATTGTGTTTCCTCGATGCATACTCTGGCTACCACCAAATCAAGATGGCAGAGTCAGACCAAGCCGCAATGGCATTCATCACCCCATACGGCCCCTTCTGCTTCAACACGATGCCCTTCAGGCTCAAAAACGTCGGCGCAACATATCAGCGCATGATTCAGACATGTCTGGCCAACCAGATCGGCAAAACAGTCGAAGCATACGTAGATGACGTGGTCGTCAAAACCAAACACGTCGATACTCTAGTAGACGACTTGAGGCTCACGTTCGACAATCTCCGAACATACGACATTAAGCTCAACCCGGAAAAATGCATTTTCGGCGTACCAGCCGGAAAGCTCTTGGGCTTCATCATATCCGGTAGAGGAATTGAAGCAAACCCAGCCAAGATCCGAGCTCTGTCACAATTGGATACCCCAAAAGACCTCAAACAAATACAAAAATTGACAGGATGCGTGGCGGCTCTAAGCCGCTTTATCTCCCGCTTAGGAGAAAAGGCATTACCCCTCTATCGCCTCCTGCGGTGCACCGAACACTTCAAGTGGACGGATGCCGCCACGGCCGGACTCGAAGAAATAAAAGCCATACTGGCAACAAATTCGGTCCTGGCCGCGCCCAACACGGGCGAACCAATGCTATTATACATCGCGGCAACCCATCAAGTTGTAAGCACGGTGCTCGTCGTCGAACGAGAAACGGACGGACACAAGTTACCTCTCCAAAAACCAGTTTACTACGTGTCCACTGTCCTAACTCCATGCAACTCACGGTACCCGCATTATCAAAAGATAGCATACGTGGTGTTCATGGCATCCCGGAAGCTGCGACACTATTTTCAAGAGTGTTCAATAACAGTGGCATCCAAAGTACCTCTTAATGATATTATAAACAACCGCGACGCAACGGGCCGGATTGCCAAATTGGCCATCGAGCTCCTCCCGTTCGACATAACTTACAAGCCAAGGCGAGCTATTAAGTCGCAGGTTTTGGCCGACTTCATCGCCGAATGGACTGAAGCCGAGCTCCCTAAAGAGTACGGCGCATACTCCAACTGGATCATGCACTTCGACAGCTCCAAAATGTTGGCTGGCCTGGGGGCTGGCGTCGCTCTAACGTCCCCAACCGGAGATACAGTCCAATACGTACTTCAGATAATGTACACGGATTCCAACAACGCAGCCGAATATGAGGCCCTTCTACATGGTCTCCGGATGGCAGTCTCCATGGGCATTCAGCGCCTAGAGGTCCGCAGGGATTCAAACCTCACAATATCCCAAAAAAATGGAGACTTTGATGCCAAGGATCCAAAAACGGCAGCTTACCACAACGCCGTCTTAAAGATGTCAGCTCGGTTTGAGGGGCTCGAATTTCATCACATAGCCCGGGAGAATAACCAGGCAGCAGACGTGTTGGCATGCATCGGCGCCAAGCGCGATGCCGTCCCTCCCAACATCTTCCTAGAGAGACTGTTCAAGCCATCCGTATCATGGGAGGGAGAGTCCGGAAACAATAGCCCGGACACAACCGCACTGCCCCGAACCGAACACTCTGACACAGTTGATGGCTCCGCCAACGAAACAACACCGTCAGCCCACACGATAATGGCAGTCATTGCCCCGTGGACAGAACCATTCCTAGCCTACCTAACTAGGCAGGAACTCCCCGAGGACCAAAACGAGGCCCGCTGCATAGTGCGGCGATCGAAAGCCTACAAAGTCCACGAGGGAGAGCTTTATAAGAAAAGCACAACCGGAGTCCTTCAAAGGTGTGTCTCCGAAGAGGAAGGGAGAGACCTTCTGGCTGAAATTCATGCCAGATTTGGCGGGCACCACGCCGCAGCCCGGGCCCTTGTAAGCAAGGCCTTCCGTACCGGATTTTATTGGCCAACGGCCCGGGCAGACGCTCAGGACTTAGTGCAGCGATGCGTCGGTTGCCAGTTATTCGCCAACCAAAGCCACATGCCGCCTACCGCCCTACAAACTATACCCATTACCTGGCCCTTTGCGGTCTGGGGGCTTGACATGGTTGGACCCCTTAAAGGAGGAACCCACAAGCAAAAATTTCTACTGGTCATGGTGGACAAATTCACCAAATGGATAGAGGCCAAGCCTGTAAAGATGGCCGAATCCGGACCGGTGATAGACTTCATATCCGGGGTCGTACACCGTTATGGCGTCCCCCACAGCATCATAACTGACAATGGCACAAACTTCACGGCCGATGAAGTTAAAGTCTGGTGCAAAAACATGGGCATTAAGCTCGACTACGCTTTAGTCTATCACCCTCAAACCAATGGTCAAGTCGAGCGAGCCAACGGTCTCATTATGAGCGGCATCAAACCCAGACTAGTGCGATCCCTCAAGGAATCTAACACGCATTGGGTAGAGGAGCTTGACTCCGTACTCTGGGGGCTGCGGACCACGCCGAATCGCACTACCGGATTCACACCATTTTTTATGGTATACGGCGCAGAGGCAGTACTGCCCTGCGACATAATTCATGACTCACCTCGAGTGCGCATGTACGAAGAAAGAGAAGCCGAGCTCGATCGGCAGGACAGCTTGGACGCATTGGAGGAGGAGCGCGACGTGGCAAAAGCCCGTTCCGCATTCTATCAACAGCAGGCTCGAAGATAACAAAGCAGAGAAGTACGGGCCAAAACTTATAACGTTGGCGAACTAGTTCTACGCCTGCCGGACAAGAAAAAGGACAAACTAAAGCCCAAATGGGAGGGTCCCTTCATAATCGACCAAGTACCGACTGGTGGAGCGTACCGTCTGCGAAACGCATCGGACAACCGACTCGAGCTGAACCCATGGAACGCAGCATGCCTACGAAGATTCTATGCCTAGCGCCGGACTCCGTGTTCGTCTCCTTCCTCTGTCCCCTTTTTATTTTTATTTTTATTTTTTCACATTAGCTGTCCGGGATTTCGCTCCCTCTCCCTACCTTTTTTCTCCCAAGCCCTTAGGGGCTTGCATGTGCATTGTTCGCACATACTTGATGCGCCAACCGCGCTCATCATACCTGGGGGCTTCTTTATCAGAAGTTTATATAAAACAGGCCTCATGCCCAAAACATGTGTGGCACTTCCGCATGAACCTTTTATGCACCATTATATGCATCGGTATGACTTTAGTTTTGGCCAAGCTGGGTTGCCTGGCTCCTGTGCTTACCCCTACGTTCCCGTTCATTTGGCTAGGAGGTAAAGGGAGCACCTCTCCGATTGTTACTGCCGGGTCAGCCGGATGTGTACCTCAGACTGGGTGAAGCCGAAAGCTAGCATTCTTAAGGGAATATTCGGTCGGTGAACTAAAAGATGATCTTTCGTGTTTATTTATCTGCCCCCAGATGCTGTTTTGCTCTTTTTAGCAGTTCGGACATGCACTTTAGGGCATGCCTCCCAGGGAAAGGAACCCCTAACGGAACTATTCTCCCTGGAAGATGTTTCTTACTAACCATGTAATATAACATAACTAGTTGGGCACTTGTCTGCTAAAGCAATTATGACCCCTACGCCTTGTCTCCATGCATGCCCCGGTTCTTACATAATCGAGAGGGTATTCAGACACACTCTGGACTATAGGGTCCAGAGGTCGAAGCGAAAAGGTCCGCAATGACAAACGATCTACAATCCGGCTAGAAGGCATTTTTCATGTCATTTTAAATTACAGAGTCAATCCGACTCGGTATATTCTTCTTCAATACCATCCAACAGGCAGTCTAATTTACACTCCTATTGGGAATACTTTGCAGCCAGCTCTACCTGGCCATATACTACGCTGACAGGGATCTCCTTTCCGTCAGGACCCATAGGGCCGACCTCGGCCATGTGGTTTGGGTCAGCCTTCGTGTACCGAGTCTTCACCATGGCCTAGGCCTCCCTGGCACCTTGACGGCAGGCCGATATCTTCCACAACCGGAAGCGCTGCTGCACTCCCTCCAGCTTCTTTGTAAGCTCCCTAAGACCTTTGGGCATGGAGAGGGATGGCCACATAGCCTGAATGACGCTCTGCATTGCTTGCCGAACTCGTTCGTGCAGTTGCAACAGCTCGGGAAGAAGGTCTCCCGTTGAACCGGGCATTTCCTCCGCAGGACGACCTGTCAGCAGACCTACAGACATAGCTCTGTTAATCGACTTCCACGCTGAATTATTTTTTCGAAGATTCGTTCAAGCACTTACTAAAAATGCCGTGTTGAAGTCGCTGATTCTCCTTTACGGAAGCAGACAGCTGAATACGAACATCCTTTAGTTCCTCGCCCAGCTGGGTATTGGCGTCTTGAAGTTTGTTCTTCTCTTGCCTCACCCTCATCAGCATGCTCTCACCAGCCTTTAGTTGGCGTAGGAGTTGTTGCTTGTCCGGATTTACTCCGGCCCCATCTGCACTATTATAGTCAGAGTTGCACACCTGCCGCACTTCATAATGGAATTATCTTTCGAAGCATATATTACCTGAGGGCGTCTCCTTGGCATTTTCTGAAGTGGCCAGTGCGGCCTCGAGTTGGGCCTTGCACTCTTCGAGCTCCTGGGACAGTTGCGTATTCTTCTTTGTAAGACACTACATCGCACATGATCCTTAAAACAGTTATCTTCACTTTTTCAAGTCTCGGGGGCTACTGACATATATAACCTTCAATTTTACTCACCTGTATGTCTTTTACATATTGCTCTGTGGCTCTGGCTAGACCATTTTGAGTGGCACGGAGATACGCATCTCCTGTATTAAAGGCGTCCAACGCCTCTGGGGGAAAACATGCGTCACGAAGAACAGTCTGGCAACGCCTGTGGTTCAGGGCACTCTCCACCTCTGAGTTGGTGGCAGATAGCCCGTCTGCGTCCTCTGTCGGAGGAACGCCCGAGGTGCGCCCCGTGCCCGTCTCCGCTTCCGGACCCGGCCTTGAACCTTGACCGGTGGATATAGTCCGGCGGGCTCTCTTCTTTCTAAGAAAATCATGAGCGTTAGTAAGACTCAAGGGCATAAACCCTAGGCGTTAAATTTGCACGCCATACCATTGCGCCAGAATCTCGATCTGGTCCGCACTTCTTTTTGGCCGGCCTGGCTTCAGCGGCCCTTGTTGGCTGCCCACCGCGGGCTCGGCCTTCCGCCTCAAGGATTTACCCTGCGAAACGAAACACTATTAGTTCACGACATTCAAGATAAAGCATGGATGGATCTCCTTAAAAATACTGGGACTTCGGTCTCGGTTACCTTTGAGGCTGGAAGTAGTCCGGGATAGTCGGCCGTAATGGCCACTAGGGTGTTATCCCTACTCAATTGATGAAACACCCCGTCAATTAACTCCACACATAAGTCCGGATCCTCTTGGGAGTCCGGATAGAGGGACCGTTCTGGGTCCTCAGGTTGTGGAGGAGGGCTGTTTATCTCCTTCACAGTCTGGCGCAGCTCCTGCGTTAACATTGTTAGGCTAAGTACTCAATTACAGGAATTTCGAAAGCGGGTCGGCAGGCGAAAATGTTCGCTCACCCAACTGGGAGGATTGTACATGGAGAATCCGCCCTCCGGGTTGGCACAGAGGAATTCCTCTTCTTCTCCCTTGTACAAAGCGGATAAGATTCTCGTTAAAGTGGCGGCCGAATCTGGCCCCTTACGACCGCACCGGGTGGCGTCGTCCTTCCCGTTGAAATCCCACATGGGGTGGCCTTTGTATTGAAGCAGATGCACCCCTCGCGTAATGCATATGGCCATGACCTTGATCATGGCCAGTCCGGAATGAGCCAACAACCTTATCCGGCTCATCAAGTAAAGGACGTCCCTGTCAGTTTCCCTCTAAGGGTTCCGCAGGCGCCAGCTCAGGAGCTTCTTCAACGGAGCATTACTGAACTCAGGGAGGCCGATCCGTACAGGGTCCGTGTCGGAGTAATGGGCCACGGGTAGGCTAACCCGAGCCCCAGAACCTTTCAAAACATTGGGGCGGACTGCGCCCCTCAAGATCCCACAATGAAGAGCCGCCTCCTGGGAGTCGGCAGCAACTGTCCCTCACGGCCGAGTCCCCGGGACGACTTCGAATTAAGCCGACTCTTGGCTAACGGCTTCGAGTTAAGCCGACTCTCTGCTGACGACTTCAAGATGAGCCGACTCTTGGCTGGCGACTCCAAGAAAAGACGACTATGGGAGTCGGCCCACGACTCCAACCATCTCCTGCCTTCGCCACGATGGACGGGGCGGGGTACGGTCACTACATGGCCATCTCTACCCTGCCTACGAGGGGTTGGCATGGCTACAGTGCGCCGTATCGCTGGAGATCTCCATCGTGGCGCGGCACTGTTGCCATGCCTGCCCTGACCTCAGCCTCAGTGGGCGGTGCACTGTGCCCATGACGGCCTACCTGTACAGCCCGGAGACGGCAGGACCCGCCCGTCAGCGGGAGCACAGAAGACGGCGAGAACGCCCCGAAGACGGACCCGTGGGAGTCGGGCCCCTGGAGTCGGCCGGCCCCTCCCACGGGCCCAGCACGCCATTAACCAGACAAGATGGGGAATGGCGACAGTGATCGTCCGCCAGACGGCGACACTATTGCCATGACCCCATGACCAAGCCAGCGTCATCGGAAGCACTGCTACAGTACCAGGCCTATCGGCAGGGCCCGCCAGTCGGCAGGCCCCAGCAGTCGGCGGAGAAGACGGCGGCCTGAGAGACAAACGGCTAGGACCCGCGCCCAGCCGGATTATCATTGTATCCCTGGGGGCAGGCCTATATAAGCCCCCCGGGGCACCCATGCAAGGGGGATAGCTTCTTTAGCATTAGACCCGATCATATAGGAAGGAGGGAGCTAGCCCTGCCCTCTCCTACCTCCAGAAACAGCTCTAGGAGCATCATTGTATTCACTTTGCCATAGTGATCATGCGGAGACCCCGCAAAGCAGCAGTAGGGGTGTTATCTCCTCGGATAGCCCTGAAGCTGGGTAAGATCCACCAGTGTGCATGTCTTCGCCTCATCCCGCTTCCGGGCACCGGCGACATTCTACTCGCTCCCACTGTGATAAGCCATCCTTTGGCATATGTCGCACCCAACCCCCGACATTTGGCGCCCACCGTGGGGAGAGGTGCACCATCATCCGGACATCTGCTCTGGACGGGAACCCTTTCCCTCCCTGGCGAGCACAGCCAGCCCGGCACGCCAGATCGAGTCTGCGCCGACGCGCTGCACGACGCTGAGATCGCTTGCGCGGCCAGCTGCCTCACCGAGCTTACCGGCGAGGTTCGCCTCTCCGATGAGCCTGCGTCCGACGCAGGCACGAGCGGCCCCGAGAGCCTCCTCGCGGGTCTCCTCGTCCAACTCCACGTCGCCGGTGAGCCTGCCGTGGACTTGGAGTCCATAGGATCCACCGGCCCGATGCTGGTCGACTCCGACACCGCGTCGCTCGACGCGTTCCCCACCAACATGGTGGTCTACGACGAGCCGCTCCCTCGCGCGGTGAGCGGCGGAAGCACCGTCACGGAGGTTCTCGTCCTCGATCACGGCGAGCATTCCGGCGAAGGATCTCGTGATCCACTCGATGTGGCCCTGCAAGACCTGACTGCGCCCATTCTGGGAGACGCGGACGCCGAGACGCTGGAGGCATGCCGCCTTCAACTCGTCGAGGGCGCGAAGAAGCTGGCGAGCATGAGATGCTTGTCAGAAGCCTACCAGCGCGAGATGGATCGCGCCGTGGGCGGCTCACCGGCTCCAACTGGGCCTAGCCGCCTAGGCGTGGTCCGGCAGCGTTGCGCGGCCATCGCCAACCTGTTCAGGGCCAATTGCCCCGTGTACGCCATGCCTGCGGAGAACATCCGCGCTGCCCAGGCAGCGGCGGATGAGCTAGACAACTTCGAAGGTGAAGAGCGCCGCCTGATGATGGAGCGAGTTTAGCAGCTCCTCGACGCGGCTGCCGTGCAGAACGAAGCCGGCTGCCACACGGAGGCGCCACAACGACAAAACGACGACTTGCCTCCCTGCCGAGATCAAGGCGCGACGTCTCGGACACCAAAAGGCGGTGTCTGCGGAAGAAAAGACAAGGATCCGGCTGTCAGCCACAGTCGGACTCGCATCACCATCGAGCGCGACCAAGACGACCGCCCCAAAGCGGTAGAACGGCGGGACGACTATCTACCTCCTCCTCCTTGCAAAGAAAGACGAGTCTCCCCGCCACCCGTTGAGCATCCGACTCTCGGAGACCGCCTTGGCCGCCGAGAGGGAGTCGGAGAAAATGACGCCCGCCACCGGATCGACCGACTCCAGCGATCCCTGGCGCTGGAAGAAGAAGACAAGTTGGGTCCTCCCTGTTTCGGGCCCCGCATCCGAGATGAGCCCTTCCCCAAAGGGTTCACGCTCTCCCGAGATAGACCCAAGTACACCGGCTCCATGAAGCCGGAAGATTGGCTAGTTGACTACTCCACGACCGTCAACATAGCAAACGGCAACAAGCGTGTTGTCGTGAACTATGTTCCACTCATGCTCCAGGGCACGGCCCGGACATGGTTGAATAGCCTGAAGCCCCGCAGCATCAACAGCTGGGTCGACTTCACCGAAGCCTTCGTCCGCAACTTCACGGGCACGTACAAGCGGCCTCCCAAGCCTCGCCAACTCTCCTTGTGTGTGCAAGGCCCTAACGAGTCGACTCACGACTACCTCACGTGCTGGGCTGAGCTTAGGAACTCCTACGAGGGCGTGCACAAGGTGCAGGCTATCGAGTACTTCACTGCCGGGTGCAGAGAAGGCACCCTCCTCAAGCACAAGCTCCTCTGCGATGAGCCGGACACCCTCGACAAGCTGCTGATCATAGCAGACAAGTACGCCACAGCCGACTCCTTGATGAAGGCAGAGATTCAAGTTAGTGCGACTGGCAAAGTCGCCCCTTAGGCTCCCAGAACTCCGGCTGGGGACGCCAGTCGGTGACAACAGCAGAACGACCACAAGCGCAAGGCCCCACAGCCGGCTTCTAGCAGCCGGCAAGTTGCGACAGTCAAAGACCAACAGCCGGAGGAGCAGCCTCCGGCGAAGCGACAGAAAGGCGGCAAGTCCAACTGGTTGCCGGCCTTCTCCTACGAGCAGACCCTAGATGGCCCCTGCAAGTTCCACAGCAGCACGAAGCCGTCGAACCACACTACCCGGAAATGCCACTGGCTCACCAGAATCGCCAAGGGAGACGGCCTACTCCCCCCCCCCGCCTGCTGGGCCACCGCCTCCACCGCCGCCCCAGCAGCCGGCTGTTAGGCCAGTCGGTGCAATACAAGATGAGTACCCAGAAGAGCACGGAGCCTATGTGGTGTTCACCAGTGTGGCTGACGATCAATGCAGTAGGCGGCTGCAGCAGCAAGAGGTGAACGCAGTCGCGTAAAGCACTCCAGAGTTCATGCACTGGTCCGAGAAGCCTATCAGTTGGAGCGGAGCTGATCACCCAGAGGTGATGCCGAATCTGGGCTCCTACGCCCTGGTCTTAGGCGCCACACTCGCCACAGATAGGCAGGCCGTTCGTTTCTCGCGAGTGCTGATAGACGGAGGCAGCAGTATCAACATCTTGTACAAGGATACCATGGAGAAGTTAGGAATCAAGCAAAGACAACTTCAGAGCAGCCGGACTGTGTTCCACGGCATTGTTCCTGGCCTTTCCTGCTCGCCAATCGGCAAAATCCTGATAGACGTCCTCTTTGGGGACAAAGATCATTTCCGCCGAGAGCCAGTTTGGTTTGAAGTGGTGGACCTCGAAAGCCCGTACCATGCGTTGCTTGGCCGACCTGCTTTGGCCAAGTTCATGGCGGTCCCCCACTATGCCTACCTCAAGATGAAGATGCCGAGTTCCAAGGGGATTCTAACCGTAGCCGGCGACTACAGAAAGTCATCCGCTTGTGCGGCCGAAAGCAGTCGGCTGGCCGAGTCCTTGGTGATCGCAGCTGAGAAGCGGCTTCTTGATCGGGTTGTGGCGATGGCTGGCAAGCAGCCCGAGATGTCGCCCGACCCCAAGGAGTCGGAAGCAGAAGGATCGTTCAAGCCGGCCAGAGAAACGAAGAAGATACCCTTGGACCCGGAGCACCCGGAGAGGTACGCTGTCATGGGTACAAACCTTGACAGCAAATAGGAAGGCGAGCTCGTCGATTTCCTCCGTGAGAATCGAGACATCTTTGCATGGTCCCCTAAAGACATGCCAGGTGTACCGACGGAATTCGCCGAGCACAAGTTACATGTCCGGTCTGATGTGAAGCCCGTCAGGCAGCCCTTGCGCCGCCTGTCAGAAGAGAAGAGAAGAGTTGTTGGAGAAGAGATAGCCCGGCTCCTGGCAGCCGGCTTCATTATGGAAGTATTTTTCCCAGAGTGGTTAGCAAACCCGGTCCTGGTGCTGAAGAAGAACAAGCAGTGGTGGATGTGCATCGACTACACAAGCCTCAATAAAGCATGCCCCAAGGACCCATTCGCTCTGCCGAGAATTGATCAGGTGATAGACTCCACAGCCGGATGCGAGCTGTTGAGTTTCTTGGATGCATATTCTGGATATCACCAGATCAAACTGAACCTGGCTGATAGACTGAAGACCGCCTTCATCACGCCGTTTGGAGCCTTCTGCTACCTGACCATGACTTTCGGCTTGAGGAATGCCGGCGCCACCTTTCAGCGTTGCATGCAGAAGTGCCTCCTCAAGCAACTCGGCAGAAATGCCCACGTCTACGTGGACGATGTGGTGGTGAAGACGGAGAAGCGCGGAACGTTGCTGGAAGACCTTAAACAAACCTTTGAGAACCTGCGCCGATTATAGATCACGCTCAACCCTGAGAAATGCGTCTTCGGAGTACCAACCGGCCAACTCCTTGGCTTCCTGGTCTCTGAACGTGGCATAGAGTGCAACCCTGCAAAGATCAAGGCCATCGAGAGGTTGGAGGTACCCCGCCGATGGCTAGATGTGCAAAAATTCACCGGCTGCTTGGCGTCCATCAGCCGTTTCCTCAGTCGGCTGGGCGAGAAGGCTCTCCCTTTGTACCAGCTCATGAAGAAGAAGACCTTCTTTGAGTGGAATCCCAAGGCGGACGAAGCTTTTCTCCAGTTGAAGAAAATGTTGACTACTCCCCCTGTGCTGGCGGATCCGACTCCTAAAGAGCCCATGCTCCTATACATTGCCGCCACCAGTCGGGTAGTCAGCACAGTCATTGTAGTTGAGCGTAAGGAGGAAGGCAAGGCGCTACCTGTCCAGAGACCGGTATATTACCTGAGTGAAGTACTGTCGGCCTCCAAGCAGAACTACCCCCACTACCAGAAGATGTGCTACGGTGTGCATTTTGCCGCCAAGAAATTGAAGCCTTACTTCCAGGAGCATCCAATCACTGTGGTCTGCACAGCCCCACTTGCCGAGATCATCGGAAGCCGAGATGCCTCTGGTCGAGTGGCCAAATGGGCCATCGATCTGGCTCCCTACACCATCTACTACCAGCCCCGCACCGCCATAAAGTCGCAAGCACTGGCCGACTTCCTCGTCGACTGGGCCGAGACCCAGTACCTGCCGCCAGCACCCGACCCCACCCATTGGCGGATGCATTTCGACGGCTCCAAGATGTGCACCGACTTGGGAGCCGGCGTCGTCCTCACTTCCCCCAAAGGCGACAAGCTCAGATATGCGCTGCAGATCCACTTCGCCGCCTCCAACAACGTCGCTGAGTACGAGGCGCTCATTCACGGGCTCCGGCTCGCCAAAGAACTTGGCATTCACCGGATCCTGTGTTATGGCAACTCCGACTTGGTGGTCTAGCAGTCATCTAGCGATTGGGACGCCAAGGACGCAAACATGGCGAGCTACCGCTTCCTTGTGCAGCAACTCAGCGGATACTTCGAGGGGTGCGAGTTCCTCCACGTGCCAAGGAATGACAACGACCAAGCAGACGCCTTGGCACGAATCGGCTCCACCCGCCAAGCAATACCATCTGGCGTCGCCCTTCGGCGCCTCCTCAAGCCGTCTATAAAGCCTTCACCAGAATCAGACTCCATCTTTGTGCCGGCTCCACCCGAAGAAGTCGGATCCGACTCCAAGAATGCTCCAGTCGAAGCCGGCCCGGGGACTTCAGAACCCGACCCGGGGACTGCGGCGACCAGACCAAAGACTCCAGAACTCGGCCCGGGGACTGCTCCAGTCGGCCCGGGGACTTCGTCAATCCAGCAAGCGGCTGCGGACTCCAACCCGCCGCCTCCTAGCCCAGCCGCCCTCGTCCAAGTCGCAGTACTGGTAGTCGAAGAAATAGCAGCACCCTCATGGGCATAGCCCATCCTCAAGTTCCTGGTGAGCAAAGAACTGCCAATTGATGAAACCTTGGCTCGGCAAGTACAACGCCGAGCGGCGGCCTACACCATAGTCAACAGAGAGTTGATCAGGCACAGCGTCACTGGCATCTACCAGCGTTGCGTCGAGCCAGAGCAAGGCCAAGCAATTCTCAGAGACATCCATGAAGGCGAGTGCGGCCACCATGTGGCTTCAAGAGCACTCGTAGCCAAAGCCTTCCGACACGGTTTCTTCTGGCCAACTGCCTTGGAAGAGGCCAAAGAATTAGTCCAAAAGTGCAAAGGGTGCCAGATGTTCCGCTCCAAGCCACCATCAGCCGGTTTCCGCACTCAAGACTATCCCCATTGCCTGGCCCTTTGCGGTTTGGGGCCTGGACATGGTGGGACCATTCAAAACAGCACGAGGCGGCCTAACTCACTTACTTGTCGCGGTGGACAAGTTCACCAAGTGGGTAGAAGTGAATCCCATCAAGAAGTTGAATGGTCCGACTGCAGTGACTTTCATCGCCGACATCACAACTCGATACGGCATACCGCACAGCATCATCACCGACAATGGCACAAATTTTGCCAAAGGTGCCTTGGCCCGTTTCTACGTGACTCAGGGCATCCGACTGGACTTAGCGTCTGTTGCCCATCCGCAGTCAAACGGCCAGGTAGAGCGAGCAAATGGCCTCATCCTGTCTGGCATCAAGCCTTGACTGGTCGAACCACTGGAGCATTCGGCCGGCTGTTGGCTTGATGAGTTGCCAGCCGTCCTCTGGAGTCTGCGCACGACTCCAAACAAGTCAATCAGCTTCACACCTTTCTTCCTCGTCTACGGTGCCGAAGCCGTCATCCCGACGGACATAGAGTTTGACTCCCCGCGAGTCACCATGTACACCAAGGAAGAAGCAGAAGAAGCACGACAAGACGGTGTCGATCTGCTGGAAGAGGGTCGGCCGTTGGCACTCAGCCGGTCCAGCATCTACCAGCAGAGCCTGCGCCGATACTACAACAGGAGGTCAGGCCGAGATCTTTCCAAGAGGGCGACCTTGTGCTCCGGCTGATCTAGCGAACAGCCGGCCAGCACAAGCTGTCGGCGCCTTGGGAAGGCCCCTTCATTATCAGCAAGGTGCTGGGAAACGACTCCTACTACCTGATCGACGCTCAGAAGCCAAGAGCACGCAAGAGGGACGACTCCGGCAAAGAGACAAAACGCCCGTGGAATGCAAATCTTCTCCGAAGATTTTACAGTTGATGTAGTATGTATCGCACTACCCTTTGTATTAAAGTACCAAGACTTCGGGCCCCCCGAGGCAAGCTCGGGGACTGCCTTTTTTGTTATCTGTATGATAAGAATTATTCCTTCGAGTATACTACTCTTTGTTATGCCGCTTGGAACCGGGCTCGACTAGTCGGCCCGGGGACTCGCCGCCTTGCGCTATGAAATGCTTCCTGCAGTCGAGCAAGTAGTGTGTGGCGCCTAAGCCATCTCCTGTCAGAAGCCGCAGCTCGCAGAGCGACTGATTGGTGGATAGGAGTAAGGAAGAATGGGCGTCCGCACGAAAAATGGCTAAGGACTCAAAGCATAAACATAGCTCAAGCCGGCTTCCTGCCCCTCTTAGCAAAGCCGACTCTTTAGTAGTCGGCCTGCCGCTTTCTATCCAACTTGCTAAAAGACTCTAAAAAATGGCCAAGTACTTGCCTTCCCAAAGTAGCCAAGCATTTGATCCAGTGGCAGCCGCAGAAAACGGTTGTCCGATTGGCAAGGCGGCGACTAAGGGAAGGCGGCAACGGAAAAAGCCAAAGGAGCAATGAGCAAGGAAAGATAGAATTCGGATAAATATTTACATAGGCCCTTGGCCGAATCTTCAAGCAGAAGTTCAAAATACACCCCGCAGGTGGAATTGTTCGAATTAACAAATTCTTCAAAGACTACTAGAACAGATAAAATGAAGGCAAGACGGCAGCCTAGGAGGTGGCAGACGGGTTCGGAGGGTCGGAGGAGACGGCGGTGTCACGCGTCGGGGTGGTCGGCCGGATAGTCTCGGCTTGATCGTCTCCGGCGGCGGTCGGCTCGATCGGGCGCGGCTCGTTGTTGGAGGCACGGTCGAGCTGAGGCTGGTCGCCCGCTCCACCTTCTGGCGCCTCCGTCTCGCCTCCGTCCTCCGCCTCGCCTTCCTCCTCAGCGCTGGAACCAATCACCTCCGCCGGGTCCTCGTCGTAGTCCGGGTTCATCCCGAACCACTCCGGCGGCGCCTCCCTGCCGTCTTCAGCCCGATCAGGGACAAAGATGCTTGTGTCGGCATAGTCAGCGATCGCTGCAGCACGAGCGACGAGGGCGTCTTCCACAGCTACCAGCTCCACTTGGGCCTCTGACTGGAACGTGGCCAGACGGTCCAGGTCCAGCCCCGGATACCACGCCTTGACGAATTCCAAAGCCCGACGCGCTCCAGCCCGGGCCGAGGAACCCTTCCAAGCCTCAAGATGACCAGCTGCGACCTCCAGCCAGTCGACAGTCCGACTGGCAGTGCGCAGAACCGGCATGTCTGGCCACAGGGCGGCAATAGCCTGGGCGCCGGCACGCTGAAGCCAGCGCAACATCCGATGGGCCGGCCGCAGACGAGCTTCAATGCTCAGAAGCTGCTCGTCAAGGGTCCGGGGGGCGTTGGCTGCAATCTCCGCACCATCTGCCCTCCGCGCCTCGCGATCTGCCTCGATGGCTTGAGTGGCCGCCTGCGAGTGGCCAGGGAAGAAGTCTGCCAAGACAAAAAATAAGCAAGTCAGAATCAGGAGTCGGCCCGACCCACAGTCGGCGGCTCAAAGGAAACCAAGAAACTCACCGTCGACGATGTCCTCGATCTCATGGAAGCCGGAGGTCAGCTGCGCCTCCTTATCAGTCCAGGAGGAGCGCTTGCTTTCGAACTCGGCCAGGAGGGCAGTCTCTCGCTTCTCTGCCTCGTCCTGCGTCTTCTTGAGCAGCTCCCTCTGCTCCGCCAGCTGCGCGGCCAGCAGGTCGCGCTCCGCGGCGAGTTTGCTGCACTCGTCCTCCTTGGTGCGCAAGGCGGTGTTGGCCTCGCCCAGCTGCTGCTGAAGAGTGGCGTTGGCCCCTAAAGAACAAAGGAAACGGACGATAAGTCGTCAGCAAAGAAGGTCGCCAGGAAGATCCGGCCTGACTGCTCAGCAGTCGGCCCGAATCTCGGGGACTACAGCCCGCGGGTGCGCCAGCGCGCCCCCGCGAAGAAGAAGGAGGACTCACTCTGGCTTTCCGACAAGTCGACAGTCCGCCTGCCCAGCTCCTCGACATTGCGGTTGAAGGCAGTGGCGCAGAGGTTGTGAAATCCTGGAATAAGAATTTTAGACAAGGGAACTCGCCAGAAGGAGTTCCGGGCCGCCTACTCAGCAGCTGGCCTGAAATTCGGGGACTACACCCAGTGGGTGCGCTGGCGCGCCCCCACAGAGAAGAACAAGGCAAAAACAAAGTCAAAAAAGAAAGCATACCCGGACGGCTACTCGCGATGCCAGATGCGCCTTGGTGCAGGCCTGGATGGCGTCGCCCTTGGCTCGCAGCTTCGCCTGAACGTCCAGAAGCGCCTGGTTCAGCGGGCCCGTGCCACCTCCTCGCACCCACCCAATGGGCTCGGCACTCGTTGCCTCGGCGCCTGGGATGGCCGAGCTGGCGGCGCCGGTCTCCAACGGGCGTGGCGCCGAAGTCGCCTTCTCGAGGCGACAGCGCGCTGGCGAGGCGACTTAAAGGAGCAGCATCGCCTCGGACTCATCCGTAGTTGGCGGCGCCGGCGGGCCCGCCGGCTGTTTACCACGCGCGCTCGCAGACGGTGGCGGAGGCGGCAGAGGTGGCGCGGCCGTGTCCGACATGGAGGCCTCGCTGCTCTCCCTCTCCATGATAGGGTGCTCGCCGCCGGCTTCCCCAGTCTGCCCCGTGAACTCCGGGGGCGGCGGCGCGGAGTTCAGTGGAATGACAAGCAGCGCCGCTTGGCAGCGCGCGGCCTCCTCTGCTTGCCGCCTTGCCGCAACGGCGGCTTCAGCCTCATCCAGCTTCCTATGGGCAGAGGCCGCCGCCTTCTCCAGATCCTCATCGTGCTTCTCCCGCGCGTTCCGCTCTGTCGCCTCCCGGAGGTCGGCGGCAGGGTCAATCCGCCGAGTAGTGGCGGACATCTCTGCCGACCCCATAACGGAGGCGGCGGCGACCCTCTCAAAGGTGAGGGGAGCCCTGAAGCAACGAGGGCATGTAAAAGATTTGGACAAATTCACTAGTAGAAGACAAGGCAAGACGGAAGCACTTACGCGGAGACCAGCGGCGGCTTCTTCACTTCTTTACGGAAGCGGTTGGCCTTCGCGAGCACCTCTTCTCGCTTGGTCGCGGCGGCCGCCCCCTTGAACTTCTTCGACCGGCCGCCAAGCAAGCTCGGCCCGGCCCGGCGCCTCTTCGCGCCGCCTTGGCCATCCAAGCTGGCGGAGGAGCCCGCACCCGGATGGCCAACCCTTGGTTGGCGGCGCGGGACGACTTCCCCCTCGGCGTCGTCATCAGGCCAAACGGCAAAAGTGGCTGACGGCCTGAAGCCTCCTCCTCCTCCTCCGCCTCCTCCTCCGCCTCCTTCGGCGTTGGCCTCCATCGCTGCCGCCCCCAAGTCAGGGTCGTCAACATCGCTCTCCGCCCGATCGGAGACGAACTGATAGGCCGGGCCCGTGGTGCCGGCTGAGGGCTAGATGAGGGGGTTCTGACTCGAGAAAAAACCAAAAAGATCAGAAGTCGGATTCGGCTACAAAGGAAGACAGAAAAAAAAAAGAGATAACTTACCGCAGGCGGGGGGTTGGCGCGTGAGTACGGCTCCTTGCCGAACTGCCAATCCGCCGTGAGACCGCAGTTTGCGATGTAGTTCACTGCGTCCGCCACCTCTGCGTGGGGCATGTCCTTGGAGCACATCCGACTTGGGTCTCGGTGGCCGCTCATCTGACAGATCAGATGAGGTCGGCCTTGGAGCGGGAGGACTCGGCGTGCCACGAAAGCGGCTAGCAGGTCGGCCCTGGTCAGACCCTCTGACTGCGTCAGAACTCGGAGTCGCACGACGGCGGCGGCTCCGGCGAGAGTCAGCGTCTTGACTCGGTGGGACCAGCTGGGGAGCCTCCCAGCCGGTGCGCCGGCTTCATAAGGCGGCAGATTGACCCAGTCGTCGTCTGGGGCGACGTTCTTCACGTAGAAGTACAACCGCTGCCACATTTTCACTGACTTGATCAGCGGAATGGCGGGAAAAGGGTTGTCGGTCGTCGATCTCCGCATCGCGATGAAGGCGCCGCATTGGGCCGGCACGCCGGCGACGTGCGTGCCGAGCTTAGACTGGAAGAATTCCCCCCACAGCTCGATGGTGGGGAGAACACCAAGGAAGCCTTCGCACAGGGTGGCGAAGGCAGCCAGCAGCACCAGCGTGTTCGGGGTGAGGTGGTGCGGCTGGAGCCCGTGGAACTCCAAGAAGGAGCGGAAGAAGCCGCTCGCCGGCAGCCCCAGACCGCGCATAAGGTGCGAGCGGAACACGACCCACTCGCCCTCCTCCGGCGCCAGCGCTATTTCCCTCTCCGGCGCGGCACGGGCTCGCACTACGCCCACGCCGGGGAGGCGGCGCGTCCTGCGGAGAAACTCGATGTGGTTGTCGTCCACCTCGGAGCCGTCCCATATGCCGGAGCGCACGGCGGGAGGTGCGGCCGCGGAGGAAGAACTCATCGTCGCAAGCGAGGCGTGGCTCGGTGCGGCGGTAGCAAGAGGAAGAAGAAGCGTGAAGGAAGCAAGGGGAGTAGGGGAGATGGGCGCGCGTGCTTCGCGGCTCCCTTCCTCCCGCCTACTTATAGGCTCAGGGGCTAAGAAGCCGATGGGGCGGGCATGGGATTAACTGCGCCCCGGCCCCCACGCCCCCCACGATTTACCACACGCAGTAACTGCGTGCAGTTACGGTATGGGAAATCCAACCGTCCGCACGGCCACAGCAAATCCGCTCGCGTGCCGAGGCACGGTAGTGGCGGGCCCCGCCTGAGGTCCTATCCCGTCGCGCGCGTGGGTGGGCAGACTGACCCTGCCACGTGGCGCCACGCGACGGACCCGCAACGGGCGGCTGCCCGGAAGCTTATCGGGCACGCCACCTGGACCCCGCCGCGACGTTCAAACTCTCTAAGAGGCAAGACGGCTTTCTGCGAGTCCGACTCCAGCTAGTCGGCCTGGAGGAAGACGGCGAGCGAGGCCGAGATTCCACCCCCAGGGAGATGAAACTGTTGATGCTCCCCGACATGTCTCTCGCGGCGCCTCACCAGCTTCGGGGACTACTGTCAGAGTAATGGGCCACAGGTAGGCTAACCCGAGCCCCAGAACCTTTCAAAACATCGGAAGATACGAAATATGATTATCATGAGCACATGGCTCTTGCTTCAAGACAATTTTGGAGCAAGAAGAACTCAAGGCCAAATTTCAACAAGACCAACTCAAGTGGCTTCAAGGGCAAGCAACAAGTAACAACATGTTACAACTATGGCAATGTGGGCCATTTTGTTGCGGATTGTCCTTACGAGAAGCGGGGAGACAATGGTGGCAAGCTTATCCGAAAAGACAAAGCCAAGTCCTTCGCCAACAAGAATAACTTCACCAAAAAGACTCCTACTCATGGGTTGGTAGTTCAAGAAGAATACCGTGAGGATGACGATGATGGTGAAGATGGTGAAGCAATGGCCATGGCATCCGTTGCCATTGCCACAACTCCCCGGATGTCTCTCTTCGATTCACCTAACGAGAACATCACCGCCAAGTGCCTCATGGCCAAAGCCTCTAACAAGGTAATCCCCAACATCAAAACCACCATCATTACTAATCCCTCTTTGATGGGTTGCATTGATGAACATGAGGGGTCTAATGAGGATGTGAATGAATTTGAGTCATTTATGAGTAAGCACAAGGGCAAATCCAAGAAGCACTTTGTTGCTCTCTTGGAACAACTTGGTGAAGCCAATGACATGATCGAGGCTCATGAAGAAACCATCTCTAAGATGGAAGGTCATAGTCGTGACTATGCCGATGAGATGTCGGATTTCTCTAATGCTCTTGAGGAAGAGCGTGGGCATCGTTTGACTCTTGAGGAGTCACACAACGATGACCATGCTAAGTTAAATAAAGATCTTGATCATGCTCTTGTTGTGTCTCGTGTGCTAACTTCCGAGAAGGCTAAACTTGGGGTTGATCATGCTAGACTCAAGGAGGAGTTTGATGTACTTGACAAGGCCCACAAGGTCTTGAAGGGTGCTCACGCTAACCTCAAGGAGTCTCATGCTCAACTCCAAGTTAAGCTAACCAAGGAAAATGCCACCTTTCCTCATATGGTATTAATTGATAATGCATATGCCACTAACCCGTGTTGTGAGCATGTGCATCTTGTGGAGGAGAATGCCAAGTTGAAGGATCAACTTGAGAAAGGCCTTGTGACATGTATTCAAGGTGAGAAGAACCTCAATGACCTTTTGAGCAATCAAAAGGAAGTTGTGGCCAAGGAGGGAATTGGGTTCGCACCCAAGTCCAAGTCCAAGAAGAAGAACGACAAGACCAAACGACCTCCTCCTCTCAAGCAAACCTTCGTGAAAGAGGGAGAGGGTGCTCCTAAGGAGAAGAAGAAAAATGTGAAGGGTGTTGATGTCAAAAAGGGAAAAACCACCTCCTCCAACAAAGCCGGCAACTTTAACCCTTCTTATGTGTTGTGCCGTGCTAGTGATGGGCATGGTTATGCTAAATTTGACGGTTCTCCTTATGAGTACATTGAATGGTCTATTTGGGTTCCTAAGACCCTTGTTACTAACATCAAAGGACCCATTACTAAATGGGTACCTAAAACCAAGCATTGATCTCTTGTAGGTGTTTTCTTCCGATGGGGGATCATGTTTGCTCGATAGTGGAGCAACAAATCATATGACCGGGAGCAAGGACTTGGTGGTGGACATGCACAAGATTCCTTCTATGCCCACCAATGTCGAGTGGGGTGATGCCTCGTCTTCTAAGGTATTGGGTCTTGGCAAGGTTGTCATTTCTCATGATCTAACAACCGAGAAATTCATGCTTGTTGAGTCCCTTGCATTCAATCTTCTTTTCGTTCATCAACTTGCACTCATGGGCTTTGCCACTTTCTTTGATATTGATACCGTGGCCCTCTTGTGGAGCAAGACTCTTAAAGTAGCCTTTGTTGGGCATGTCGAGAACGGTCTTTATGTGATTAACTTTTCAGAGCAACCCACTAAGACCGTGACATGCCTAATGGCTAAAGTTGATGTGGGATGGCTTTGGCATCACCGTTTAGCCCACGTCAATATGAGATCTTTGCAAAGTCTCCTCAAGGGGGACCATGTCTGTGGACTAACAAATGTTAGTTTTGCCAAAGATCGTGCTTGTAGTGCTTGTATCAAAGGGAAGCTTCATGAAAAGGCTCATCTCCCACGACTATCATCTACTCGAAGAGACCCTTGGAGCTCCTTCACATGGATCTTTTTGGGCCTCCATCCTTTGATAGTCTTGGAGGTAGAAAGTATTGCTTGGTGATTGTGGACGATTATTCAAGGTACACTTGGGTATTTTTCTTCAAGAGGAAGAGTGAGACTCAACAAATCGTCATCGATTTTGCAAATGAAGCTCAACATCAACATGATGCAAAGATCTTGACAATAAGAAGTGACAACGGCACCGAGTTCAAGAACTACACCTTGGATGAGTTTCTTAGTGATGAGGGGATCAAGCATCAATATGCTGCACCATATACCCCTCAACAAAATGGTGTCGCGGAGAGGAAGAACCGGATGTTGATGGATGCGGCAAGGACCATGATGGCGGAGTTCAAGTCTCCATACAACTTTTGGGCTGAAGCCATCAACACAGCTTGTCATGCATCCAATCGGCTCTATCTCCGCAAAGGCTTGAATAAGACTCCTTATGGAATTCTCACCGGTAACAAGCCCAATCTCAAGTACTTCCGGGTGTTCGGGTGTAAGTGTTTCATTCTCAAGAAATGTGTTCGTTTATCTAAATTGAGGCTAGATCTTATGAGGGCATATTTTTTGGTTATGCTACAAAATCTCATGCTTACCGTGACCTCAACAAGTCCACCGGACTCATTGAGGAGACGTGTAACATGGAGTTTGACGAAAATAGCGGCTCCCTAGTGGAGCAAAGTGGTACTTGTGATGTAGGTGATGAAATTCCTCCCCAAGCCATAAGAAGAATGGGTATTGGTCATATTCTACCCATTAAGGAACCCCTTGTGGCCAAAGGAGAAGGACAATGCTCCACTTAAGTGGAGCCATCACCTCCTCAAGACCCACATGCTTCCGAAGAACAAAGTGAAGGCCCTCAACCTCATGAACAAGACCAAGGACAAGATCAACCTCAAGATGGTGGTGAACCACCAAATCTTGCCCAAGGTCAAGTTCTCCCCCTCGAGCAAGTTCAAGATCAAGAACAAGCTCAAGACGGCGCTCAAGATAATCAAGTTAACTCTCCTCCTTCCACATCCGAGGAGGAATTAGAGCGTCATGCCGCGAAGATTGCTTCCAAGCTCACCACCAAAGGTCATCTCATGGAGAATGTGGTTGGAAGCCTAAGAAAGGGGGTAAGCACTCGTAGACAATTAGCAAACTATTGTGAACATCACACGTTTGTCTCTTGTGTTGAACCCCAAAAGGTCTATGAGGCGCTCGAAGATCCGGATTGGCTCAATGCCATGCATGAAGAACTCAACAACTTCGAGTACAACAAGGTGTGAAGATTGGTGCCAAGGCCGTCGGGGAACCACAATGTCATTGGAACCAAGTGGGTATTCAAGAACAAGCAAGATGCTCATGGGAACATCATTCGCAACAAGGCAAGATTGGTAGCACAAGGCTAATCCCAAGTCGAGGGTATCGACTATGGTGAAACATTTCCTCCCGTTGCTCGCCTTGAATCCATTCGTTTGTTGATTGCTTATGCTTCCCATCACAACTTTAAGTTATAACAAATGGATGTGAAAAGTGCTTTTCTTAATGGTCCTATTAGTGAGTTGGTTTATGTCAAGCAACCCCCCGGGTTCGAGGATCCCTACTTCCCGGATCGTGTGTATCAACTCGATAAGGCACACTATGGCCTTAAACAAGCCCCACGTGCGTGGTATGACCACCTTACCGAGTTGTTACAAGATCGTGGATTTGAGGTTGGGCAAATCGATCCCACTCTTTCTACTAAGAAGGTCAAAGGGGAGTTGTTTGTATGCCAACTATATGTTGATGATATTATCTTTGGTTCCCCTAACAAAGCTTTCAATGAGGAATTTGCCGCTCTCATGACCTCTAAGTTCAAGATGTCTTCGATGGGAGAGTTGAAGTTCTTCCTTGGTTTTGATATCAAACAAACAAGAGAAGGTACCTTCATTAACCAAGCCAAATACACTCAAGACATGCTAAAAAGATTCAAGCTAAGTGATGTCAAGTCGGCTTCTACTCCAATGCCTACCAGGTGCCAACTTGACATTGATCCAAATGGTAAAGCGGTGGATCAAAAGGTATATCGCTCCATGATTGGCTCCTTGCTTTACCTTTGTGCATCTAGACCGGATATCATGTTGAGTGTGGGAATATGTGCATGATTTCAAGCCGCACCGAAGGAAAGCCACTATGTGGCGGTCAAGCGAATCTTTCAATATTTGGCTCATACCCCAAACTTTGGCTTATGGTACCCAAGAGGAGCAAACTTCAAGCTTGAAGGATATACGGATTTTGATTGGGCGGGAGACAAAGTGGATAGGAAGTCCACTTCTGGAGGGTGCCAATTTCTTGGTTGCTCTTTGGTGAGTTGGTCTTCCAAGAAGCAAAGTTGTGTGTCTCTCTCGTCCACCGAAGCGGAATATGTGGCGGCCGGTAGTTGTTGTGCACAACTCTTATGGATGAGGCAAACTTTAAAGGAGTACGGTGTCATTTGTGACAAAGTGCCTCTTTGGTGTGATAATGAAAGTGCCATCAAGATTTCTCTCAACCCGGTGCAACATTTCAAGACGAAGCATATTGAGATTCGGTATCACTTCATCCGAGATCACATTAGGCGAGGGGAGATCGAGCTCAAGTATGTCAACACTCATGATAACCTTGCAGATATTTTCACAAAGCCCTTGGATGAAGCAAGATTTCACGAGTTAAGGCATGAGCTAAATATCATTGATTCGAGCAATGTGACTTGAACCCTTGCACCTCCCACCACACTCAACTTGTTGTCTAGTTTAGGTGTAGGCATGGACATAGGGGGAGTGTTGTTCTCTCAATGAACTCTTCCTCCCCCCATTATGCATAAATTGATCGACTCTTTCACATTAGCCATTTTTTATGGTAGTTGTGCTCCAAAGACGAGTTTTGGTCATGGACCCAAGGATAATTCTTCGCGGTGCCATACCAATTGACTCAAACATAGGTGGCTCCGGCCACCGCCCTCCCTTTGGAGAAGGTGTGTCTCGTAGTTAGTCTTTGTTGTCGTGTGGCTTCCTCTTCTCCTTGCCGTGTTTGGGTCGTCGCATGTGTTCGCTTCTTAGTTAGTCGGTGTTCTTCCGAAGGTTGTTTTGCTTTTTCTTCCTTTCTCTCGTGTGTTCTTGCACTCTCTTGGTTTACGGTACTACCAGGGTGAACCACGGTACTAGCGCAGGAGTTGGTGGCTCTGCGTTTAGTGCGTGGCCCTCCAGGGGCACGTTACTACCGCTACCTCTGCGGCAGTAATTTTTTACTGCCGCGAAAGAGCGATACTACCGCCCATAGTGCGGTACTTCCGCCCGGGCAGTACTACCGCGATGACCCGCGGTACTTCCGCGCCCACGCGAGCGGGTGGGGGTTAAGAGTGGGACAGGGGGAGTTCTAAGGCCAACTCCACCGCACGACCCCAAACGGACGTCCGAATTAGCCGGATTTTGTCCCTTTGGGGCGCCAATGGGTTCGCCCGTGTCCGGTTGTGTCTGTTGGGTCGTGCGTGCGCCCACCGCGCGGCCGCACCCCAAATCATGTCCGTGTCAGAAAAGCAATAAAAAAAGAAAACATAAATAAAATGACTAAAAAAGTAAATAAACACAGTTTAATAAAGATAAAACTTAGTTAGGGGGGTCCATGGCCACAAAACGGCCTAGTTTCGTCACATTAATAATTAAACATAAAAAAACGGTCACCGCCGGCGCGCTCCTTCCCGTGCCCGTCGATGCCGTCTCCATGGCCATCTTCAGTGGCCGCCGGTGTCGTCGTCGTCGCTGACGAGGTTGACGTAGGACGGCGGCGTCCACAGGTGGGGCGACGGTGCATGGTAGACGGGGGCGGGCTGGATGGCGGGAGGTGCCTGCACCACCTCCTCCCGTGGTGACGCCTCCCGCTCCGGTGACTGCGGTGGAGTGGCGCGCCAGTTCACGCCCACGCCGGCGGCCATCTCCGGAGCAGTGCAGGACCAGGCCCACCCCTGGCCCAGCAGCTGCTGGAACATGGCCGACGGCTCCTCCTCCATCACGTCCTCCCTCCTCTCCTCCGTCAAGGCCGCCATCTGCAGCTCCGGGAAGGCCACGTCGCCGGCGGCAGAGAGTGCCATGGCCTCCTCCAAGTCGTCCCATTGTCGCTCGTCGTGCGTGTTCATGGAGTCCTCCATGACATGCTGCACGAGACGGGCCTCCTCCTCCGCCATCATGCGAGGAGGTGGCGGTGGCGATGGAGATGGCGATAACGACAACATGGGCATGAGGCCGCGCACCAGCCTACGCCCGCGCTCCTGGGGAGCAGCAGCTCGACGCTCTGGGCATGGCCGCCGTGGCCCCATCGACGTGTTAGCGAAGAAGGACGCCCACCGCGTGTCGTGCTCATCGCGGAACCAAGTGTCCCACAATGGCGAGTCGGGGGCATACCTGGGGTCGTAGTAGAGGTCGTCCGGGAGGAGGCGACGGCGGCGCTCGATCTCCTGGCGGCGCGCACGGCCAGTCACCGGGACCGGCGGGATCGGCACGTGGTCGGCCGACAGGTGCCAGTTGTTGGGGAGGTGGGCGTCGCTCCAGGGGATCGGCGTCCTCGTCTCCCAATAACGGCGTCACACCGACGCGCGGATGTAGTGCCAGGCGCGCTCGCCGGCGGATGTGGGGGCGATGGAGAACGCGGGCGGTGAGGGGGCCCAGCGTGGTGGCGATGGCGAGGCCGGCTCCTCCTTCTTCACCGAGCCGCGGTGACGCCCCGACGAGGAGCTAGCCTCGCGGTCGTGCTTGCCTTTGCGGCCGTAGTTCCAGAGCCCCATGGCTGCGGGCGGCCGACCAGCGAGTTCTTGGCTAGGGTTTGGGCCTAGGGCTGTCGGGTTTCGAGGAGGCCGCGGGGTGGCGTGTGGCAGTGTGGACGATGACCGGTCCACGGTTTCCACTTAAAGAAGGACGGCGACCCTTTGATGTGCGGATGACAGGTGGGGCCGCTCGCCCGTGCGCATTGATGTGGGCGGGTGGGAGGTAGGTGGTCGCCTGCCACGCGGGCCCGACACGGACGAGGCACGCGTCCGTTTGGTGTCTGCCGCGACCCAAAACCGGCGCAAGTTTGCGCTCGAAATGGGTCGGCCCGGACACAAAACGGACAAGATGGGTCCGGGCCATCGTGCGCTGGGCCGTCTCATTTGTCCCTTTTACCCCAAACGGACGGGGGCGGACAGGATAGGGTCGTGCGGTGGAGTTGGCCTAACTCCCCCATACCCATTCATCTCTATTCCCCACCCCATCTCTCTCTCTCCTTCCCAAGAACGGCACCGGAGGCCTTCGCCGGATCTCCGTCTTCAGCCGCTCTCCTCGGATTCCGACTGGTGGGATCGTTCCCCACCTCGCCCTCTTGCCATGGACCAAAGTTTTTCCCCAAGTTCCTCTCCCTTTTGTCCTTTGTTGTGCTTTTAGGTTTTGGGGAGATGCATGCGGTGTTCTTGAGATTTTTGGCTAAATCTTTGCAAGTGGGATTCATAGGAGAGTGGTAGTGTAGTTTGCATGCTCTTTGGATAGTCAAAATAGTTCCGGTTGATCAACGGTAGTACCGAAGTTGTCGTGCGGAGGTTCTAGATCCAGATCCGCGACCTCTGTCGCGGTTTTCGATCCGTGTGGTACTACCGCTCCTCCTGGAGCGATACTACCGCAGCCTCACCTGGTTCTGACGCCTTGCGGTACTTCCGCACCTTGGTGTGGTACTACCGCTTGGCGTCCGGAAGTAAAAAAATTACTTCCGCCCCAAGCGCGGTACTACCGTGTCACCCCGGCATGGTACTACCGCGGCTGGAGTGAATGTAATTTTTTACATCCGTAACCCTGCCCGGTACTACCATAGATTCATCCTGCGCCCTTTTGTGTTGTCCAGATCTCATGCTTTGTGTTTCTTTCGGTTTAGTTTTTGATCCTTCTTGTTCCCGTGCGTGTTTTTGTGTCTTTGTGTCTAGGTGGTGGCTCCGGTTCCTTTGCTCGTCGCTCGAATCCTAGCCGTGACACAGGGTCAAAGCGTCTGCGCAATCAATATGAAGCTCCTGAGGGCTCCAATGCCCCCCAATGCAGGACCAAGACCACCGCCAGCAAGCAAAAGGAGCCCGCTATGGGCATGGATGAGATGCCCCAGGCCGAGTTTGTCATTCGAAGGAGCTCAATCCCTATGTGAATCCCCGGGCTAACTTGCGAGGCAATGATCTCTTCTGGACCAAGCAGCAGAATCTGATCTATCTGGATGTGATCAAGGCCAAGCAGAACCTCTACGTGGAAGTTCACTACATTGACATGCATCATATGAGGCAGGACAAGCACCGTGGGTACTTTGGAGAGGCCTTGGATCTAGTGGAGCAGTTCGACATTGAGCACATGCTCACCTTCCACAAGGATTTTGATCCAGAGATCATCGCACAGTTCTTTGCTTCAGTCTACTTCGGCGTCGATGATGCAAGGACCGTGACTTGGATGACTAATGGTCACCGGATGTCTGCTACTTGGAAGGAGTTCATGGAGTTGCTTAACGTTCCAGATGAAGGGCTCGACACACGAGTTGGAGTTCGCCCTCATGCCAACTCTGAGTCTGCCAACAAGAACAAGCTCATGCCATTCCTTGTTCCGAAGACTCTTCCCAACAAGAAGACAACGTGGGTGCTTAATCCCTTCCTTGACATCATGCATCGGCTCTTCCAGAACACCCTCTTCCCACACATTGGTGACATGGGCCAGGTGCATGCTTACCTCGTTGACATGATGCTTATCTGTGAGGAGGCCCGTCAGGCTCAGACTCAGCCACTTGATGTCTCACATATCATGTGGTGTGAGCTTCAGTTCGCCGTGTTCAACCGTAAGGTCCCCATCTATGGGCCTTACCTGTTCCACCTGATCCCCAAGACTTGGGAGCAGCATTTTCCCAATGATGAGTTTGAAGCTCCAGGGTGGATTCGTCATGAGCCCATCAGGCTCCGCATCAAGCCACAATGGGCTAACACCACCACTTCTAATGAGGCTGCCAGGAAGGTTGTGGATGAGGAGGAGATTGAGGAGGAAGAAACTGTTGCGGACCATTCTGCATTCACTACTCCCTCTGCCGAGCCCTCTTGGGCGAAGAAGCTGAAGATCAAGATGAAGAGGCTTTTCTGCATGCAGGTCCAGAGTCAGTACAAGGCTTATGTTGCTCAAAAGGAGGGCCGTCGTCGCGACAACATGATTTTGAGGGCGTGTGGCGAGGACGTGGCCAGCGGCTCTGAGAGGCACATCACCCCCGAGGCTGCCTAGATGGCTAAGCAGGGCTACAAGTTGACCGATTCTGAGGAGGAGTACGTTCCTGCTGCGGAGTCTGGCGACGAGGAGTCTTTTTCCGCCTGAGCTACCACCCTTGTTGTAGGTGCCCTCTCTGCCTTTTTGGTGTCTCGATGCCAAAGGGGGAGAGAGTGTAGGATTTGCGTGTCGTGTGTGCGTGTGCTTCGCTGTTTGCTTTGCTTTTCGTCTGTTGAACTTGTTTGCTTTGGTTTGGTTGTGCTCGTGAGACTAAGTTTATCATATGGTGTAAGACATATGCACTCTATCGTACCTTATTATCTTATTGAGCTTATGCTATATCGTGCTATTCATGTTATGCTCATGTTTACTATCTTGTTTAGTGTCAGCCTTATGTTTGCAAGATATGCTTTGTCTCTAAAATATAGGAGGAGTGGTGATCCTAGCATTCGTGCCATGCAGTCCAAATCACCTTACTCTCTAGCATGAATCTAGGGGGAGCTCGTCTATATTCTAGAGATGTGGGGTTTGCTTGTGCTATATTCTTTCCCTTTGTGCAAATCCCGTATTGTCATCAATCCACCAAAAAGGGGGAGATTGTAAGGGCATCCTTGTCCCTTAGTAGTTTTGGTGATTTATGACAATGCTTTTGCGGACTAATCGTGTGTACTGAGCTTTTCAGATATATCATGACTAAACACAAGACGATTTGTTGCCCCTCGAAAATTATTGAAGACGGCGTTTCTCTACGGTTCTTTTCAGTGGAGTTGAGTCGTAGGAAAGTCGTACTATTAAGAGGGGGTCCGCTTTGGAAAGGTTTGGGTGGAATCTCACGTACACGTCCCCTTTGCACCCCATTTCCTTTGGCTCTTTGGAGTTCTCCTCCGTCTCACCTTGTCTCTACGAAATGAAGGACTCCGAGTTGCTCTTCTCAGGCTGGCGGTAGTACTGCTCCTCTGAGCGGTACCACCGCAGAAGCCAGCAGTAGTACTGGGCTCCGGCACGGTAGTACCGTGGGCTTCCACGGTAGTACCGCTCCTCCTAAGTGGTAGTATCGTGAGGTCTGGCCTGGCGCCGCTGCTCAAGCAGTAGTAGGGGCGGATGTAATTTTTTACATCCATGCCCTACACGGTAGTACCGTGCTACCGAACGGTAGTACCGTGTCGCCTGGCCAAGTGCAGCAGCAGGAGCGGAGGTAGGGGCGGATGTAATTTTTTACATCCGCACCCCTCACGGTAGTATCGCACCCCTGGTCGTGGTAGTACCGTGTCAGATTTTCGCACCGATAAAATCTCAGCGGAGGTAGGCACGGATGTAATTTTTTATATCTGTGCCTACCGTGCCTGGACTGTGGCTGCCCTGCGGTAGTACCGCACAGGGGCGCGGTAGTACCGCGTCTGCGGTTCTACCGCGCCTTGTCTATGCTCATCTGTTCATGTCCAGGTTCTGCCGCGCCCACGGTAGTACCGCGGTCCACCGCAGTAGTACCGAGACCCGTGCGGCAGTACCGCTCCTGTGGTGCGGTAGTACCGTGGGTCGCGGGCTGAGTAGTGGGTAACGGTTGGATTTGTTCCCCCATTATATAAGGGGGTCTTCTTCTCCAAGAAGACTCACCTCTTCCATCCCTAAGCTCCATTATTGCTCCAAGCTCCATTTTCGCCCGATCTCTCTCCCTAGCAAATCAAACTTGTTGATTTGCTCGGGATTAGTTGAGAAGGCCCCGATCTACACTTCCACCAAGAGAAATTTGATTCCCCACTAATCCCTAGCTAATCTTGTTACTCTTGGGTGTTTGAGCATCATAGACGGTTGAGGTCACCTCGGAGCCATAGTCCATTGTGGTGAAGCTTCGTGGTGTCTTTGGGAGCCTCCAATTAAGTTGTGGAGATTGCCCCAACCTTGTTTGTAAAGATTCGGTCGCCGCCTTCAAGGACACCAATAGTGGAATCACATCATCTCGCATTGTGTGAGGGCGTGAGGAGAATACGGTGGCCCTAGTGGCTTCTTGGGGAGCATTGTGCCTCCACACCGCTCTAACGGAGACGTACTTCCCCTTAAAAGGAAGGAACTTCGGTAACACATCCTCGTCTCCACCCTTGGTTATCTCGCGCCTTTACTTTTGCTAGCTTACTTGTGTTATATCCCTTGCTTGCTTGTGTGCTTGTTGTTGTTGCATCATATAGGTTGTTCACTTAGTTGCATATCTAGACAACCTACTTTGATGCAAAGTTGAATTTGGTAAAGAAAAGCTAAAAATTGTTAGTTGCCTATTTACCCCCCTTTAGTCAACTATATCGATCCTTTCACGTGGCAACGACACCGCTTTTCGTCATGAACTTGTTGAATGTTTTGCTTGGAGTTTGTTGAGACTTGATGTTCATGATGAAAATCCATGGTCTCACCTTTAATGGTTGGACCTGGTGACGGCGGCACTAGCGCGTCGTTTCCTTCCTAAAGAATGTTACTCGTAGTGATATGTTGTCAATATATGGTTGGTGCTGATAGTCATTGCAGAATTTTGTCGATGGTTGTTTTGATGGTTTCGTTTTTCTCTCTCGCGCACGCAAGCTTCAGTCTTGTATGATTTTGTTTTTATCGACATGGTTTTTTGATGTGCGTGTGATGGTTGTATGCATTCTAACTATGCAGAGGCCAGGTGTAAGCTTATTGTGTTTGTATTTTCTTAATGTTTTATAACGAGTCAAAAAATAAAAATCGCGCTCTTGTCGAAAAAATAGGGAATTTGTGAAACCGCCCGGGTTTTGGGTACAGCCACCTGTCCGTCCCGTTTTCTTTCGCCTCGCGTTCCTCCCATCAATCCAGAGTCCGGACACGCCACGCGCTTGCCTCCTTTTCCCCTCTCCTCACGCACCTTCCCCCTTCTCCACCACCCTCCAGACCAAACTTCCCCGTCCAAGCAAACAATCGAAAAAAGGGAGGGCGAATTTCGCGCGCCGACGACCTCCCCCCGCCGCCGTGTTGACATCACATGGCCTCGTCGCCCCCGGCGCTCTTGTCCGACTGCCGCCTCCGCTTCTCCGCCGCCTCGCCTAGCACCGTCCGCAGCCTGCATCAGCCTCCTCCTCCTCCCCC